>NC_056570.1:30169884-30203551 GCF_013358625.1 Macadamia integrifolia | reverse complement strand
GCCCTTCGGGCTAAAAAATGTAGGGGCCACCTATCAAAGGTTAGTGAATAAAATCTTCAAGGGGATGATCGGCAAAACCATGGAGGTATACGTGGATGATATGCTTGTAAAAAGCATGAAGGCAGAACAACACATTCAAGACTTAGAAAAGGCATTCCAGGTGCTAAGGCAGTACGATATGAAGCTGAACCCGGCAAAGTACGCATTCGGAGTAGCCTCGAGAAAGTTACTTGGCTTTATTGTCTCGGAGAGGAGAATTGAAGCCAATCCGATGAAAATACAAGCCATTCGAGATATGAGGTCACCCCAGAATGTGAAGCAAGTCCAGGAGCTAACAGGCAAAGTCGCCGCCCTAGGGCGATTCCTGTCTCGGTCGGCTGATAGATGCCTCCCCTTCTTCAAAGCCTTGAAGGGATCCAAAAAGTTTCGAATGGACGGAGGAATGCAAAAAGTCCTTTGAACAACTGAAGGAGTACCTGGCCGCACCCCCACTGCTGACAAAGCCAAACGTCGGGGATACCTTGCAGTTGTACCTTGCTGTATCAGCAGTAGCGGTCAGCACAGTACTGACGAAGGAAGAAGGAAGGAAACAACGGCCAATATACTACGTCAGTCGAACCCTACTAGATGCCGAAACAAGATACAGAAAGACAGAGAAAGTGGCATACCCCCTGGTAATAGAGGTAAGAAAGTTGAGGCCCTATTTTTAATCACATACAGTATGCGTATTCATAGACCAACCCCTGAAGAAGATACTACAGCGGCCGGATATGTCCGGCCGCCTGGTAAACTGGACCATAGAGTTGGGAGAATTCGACATCCAGTACAAACCGAGAACCGCAATAAAAGCACAGGCCCTCACAGACTTCATAAGCCGAGACGACGCTCCCTGACGATCCCCAAGAATCTTTCGAGGACCGAGGAGAAAATGCTTGGGCATTGTACATGGATGGTGCTTCCAACAGCGTAGGAAGCGACGCATGGATCATATTGGTCAGCCCCGGAGGTTTCAAGATCGAGTACGCCCTACGGTTCGACTTTGATGCCTCCAACAACGAAGCAGAGTACGAAGCGTTAATAGCCAGAATTAATTTGGCACGGGCTTTGATGGTACAGGAGCTGGTGGTGCATAGTGATTCACAACTCGTGGTACGACAGGTGAATGGAGACTACGAAGCCAAAGAACAAAGGATGGCTGGGTACTTGAAGACAGTGCGAGAAAGAATAACTGCCTTCAAAGAATTTGAGGTAAGGCAGGTGCCACGAGAAGAGAATGCTAGTGTAGACGCACTGTCATAGTTGGCCACCTTTGACTTCGCAGACCTTAGACGATTGGTGTATTTTGAAGTGCTACCACAGCCGAGTACCGAAAGACCCCAAGAGGTATTATCTGTAGGCAAACACGGCCATAGCTGGATAGATGCCATAACCGAATACCTAAAGGAAAGAAAGTTCCCCGAGAATAGGGACGAGGAAAGGAAAGTACGAATGAGGTCAGCACGCTTCCTTCTGAAGGACGAGACGCTGTACAAAATAGGGTTCACTGTGCCGTACCTCAAGTGCCTGAACCCTGCCGATGGCGAGTATGCACTCCGAGAAGTGCATGAAGGGATATGCGGCCAACACCTGGGAGCCCAGGCCTTGGCACATAAAGTGCTGAGGCAGAGCCTGTTCTGGCCGACAATGAGGAAGGATGCGGAATCGTTAGTCAGGAAGTGCGTCAAGTGCCAGATGTTAGCCCCCGTCCCTAGGCAGCACTCTACTGAGCTCTCATCCCTATCAAGCCCGATACCATTCGCCATGTGGGGAATGGACATCCTAGGCCCATTCGCCCTAGCCACGAGACAAAGGAAGTTTGTAGTGGTGGCGGTAGACTACTTCACGAAATGGGCAGAGGTCGAAGCATTGGTGACGATATCCGAAAAGAATGTAAGGAACTTCTTCCAGAGGGTGGTAGTCTATCGATTTGGAATCCCTCAGGTGGTGGTAATGGACAATGGAACTCAGTTCGTCAACCCGACTTTTGGATCATTTTATGATGCCCTCGGCATTGACCACAGGAAAACATCTGTCGGTTATCCATCAACCAACGGGCTGACAGAGGTAACCAACCGCACCCTGCTCCAAGGAATAAAGAAGAGACTAGATGATGCCAAAGGGTTATGGGCAGATGAGTTGTACAATATCCTCTGGGCTTACCGCACAACTGAGAGGTTGGCCATCGGAGAAACACCCTTCATTTTAACTTACAGCACCGAAGCTGAGGTCACCCATTCTGTACTCGTTCTTTCAGACTTTGGAGTTATAGTGCCTCGCAACCCTCTGCTGGTAGGCGGCGATCCTTTCTTGTGAGGTGTCCCTGACTTCAGTCAAGAGGTCTAAATTCGCTCGGAGTCCTTTATCATTTTCTTCTTCGTTGTAGTACTGAATCCGATGGGTTACGGCCCCTACCTCCACTGAAAGTACAACACATCCAATCAAGATAATAGCAGTAAATTTATGATGCATGATTGTGAAAATTAAACACATAGTCCATGACGCTCGTGATGCAGTTCATTTGTTTATTATCTACCTAAAAATACAAACTAAGTCTAGTAAATGCTACTACAGCACATTAGGCTATATCCCTCGTCTCGAAAATGACATCAACTATGCAGTGATACAGACCCTAAGGTCTCGCTAGTATTGTGTACCCCGGGACTACATTTGGAAATGGATACGCTTCATGGCCGAGGTCTTGTCGATGTTGCGTAGTCCATACTCAACTGTGATATGTATGCTAGATTAGGTAAATGGTCTCGAGTTATACTTTGTGGCCAAGGTCTCTCTGGTATCGTGTACTCGGGACTGTATTTGGAGATGGGTTATACTTTGTGGTCGAGGTCTTTTCGGTATTGTGTAATCCATACTAACTGTATCATTATGAAGGCATATAGTATGCATATAGCTAGATATCACTCCCTATGCTACGCACCCTTTCCAACAGGGATTGAGGTGTTGGATAACCCATTGTGGTATGTTTGATGTGTCTTTCCGAAGTGCCACTCCCGTGGTACGATGTGATTGTTACTGGAGGTAGGAACCTATCTGACGTGGCCGATGTGTTACCGGTGTCATGACTACGAGGAGGGGGTTATCAGGGGTTTGCTGGGTGGCCTATGGACACATACGGGGACCGACAGGCTCCCTTCGGCTCTACCTTGATCAACAACCATGGTGATGACCGAGGTAAGGACCTTCGGCAAAGCTAAAGCCACCAAACAGGAGAATTCCTATCAATTGCCGTAAACCAACTTACATATTTTTCATAAGTAAAATCATATGGAGAGCTTAGAGTGAGGAGTTACAACTAGAAAGTGCTTAGGAGCAAAAAATTACAAAATGTGGTTGCTCACTACTTCACTACTGGTAGAATTTTCTTAAGTTCTTTGAGTTCCACGATCGGGGTACCCTCTCTCCCCCCATAGTCTCCAGGTGATAGGAACCCAGTCGTATTACCTTAAGACTCTGTAAGGACCTTCCCAATTCGGAGCTAGCTTTCCTTGATGCCTCGGGTCTGATATTTCGGCCCTTCTGAGGATACGGCCGAAGGTCCCTACCTCAGTTGGGAGCTCAGGAAAAGGCCGAGTTGAGCTGACCGAAGGCCACCACCTCGGTTGGGAGCTGTTTGAGATTTAAAATGTAACCGCAAGCGTACGGATCAGTGTAGCTACGGGTCGAACACAGGGAGAGCAGGCACTTTATTTTTTATTTCTTTTAATAATGCGAAAGTGAACTGATTAATGGTTGTGATCTAATTCTAATTACCGTCCTAAAAATAACATACTCCTAACCATTCGTCATCTAAGAATTTAAAGACGCAAGCCACGCAATTAAAATTAAATAAATAAATAACTGAAAATAAACAACCCACGCAATTAAAATAAATAAATAAATAAAGAAAGAAAAAAATGCTGAAATAAAAATAAAGTAAAAGAAAGGGGATAAAGCTAGAGAGAGACTCACAAGTAGGTTTCTCTACTTAGCCCGAGGGATGCATCATAATATGAGCTTCCCTACTTGACCAGAGAGTCACTCTTACAAGGGTTTCTCTACTTGGCTTTAGGGAAAGGGAGACAATTAAAATAAAAACAATAAATTGATGGTTCTATGGCTAGGAGGGGCAAAGCCAACACATACACTAACCATGAACCTTGGGGGAAAGGGATAACAATAATGTAATGACTGAAAATAAAAATCCTAAATTAAGAAAGAAATGGTAGTCAGAAGAGGGAATGAGGGGGGGAGAGAAGACTACTGAGGAGCCTACTTACTTGAATCAATGCTTGAACTTGAAAAAAAATTGCTCCACGGCTCGTGATCTTGTCACCTAGATCTAAGCCTAGAACTATAACTTAAAAAATTACAACTCAATTGCATAAATCATAAACATAAAAAGAACTGAATAAAAATAAAAGAGTGCTTGCATTAATTGAAATAAAAAAAAACTATTACAAAAGTGATTAAAGAAAAAATAGAGAAGAACTAAAACTAAAGAGTGAGAGAGGGAGAGAGAGAGCAACTAAAAAAAAACTAGAAGAAGAATGAATTGTCTCTCCTCCTCTTACATGAGTTGTATTTATAGGGAATGGAGAGGTAGGGTAACAATTTTCTCTTTCCTAAAAGAGAGAAACCCACAATTGATTGTGAGATCTTTTGAGTCCAAAAGTGCTAAGATGGAGGAGAGAGAAGAGAGAAATAAATTTTGAGAAATTTCCTAAAATTTTTTGCTTATTTTCTTTCTTTTTTCTTTCTAATTTATTTTTCTTCTCTCTCCTAGGGACGATTTTTTTTTCTTCCTTTGTGTGATTTGGACAATCTTTGGTGATGATGTGGAGGAGAGAGAAGATTTGGACAATTTTTGGTTCTCCCCTTTTTTTCTCTTTCCTTTTTTTTTTCTTCTCTTCTTGCTTCCACGATTTTCCTTTCCTTTTTTTTTTTTTTTTCTTCTTGCTTCCACGATTTTCCTTGCTTCTAATTTGATGTGGAAATCCCCTCCATGCCCTTAGTGCTTTAAGTGAGTGAAAAGCAGGAAATCTTCAACAAAATCTTCTAAAAAAAACAACCATAAGATTCGAACTTGAGACCTCTTAGTGAGCAAGAGAATTTTGTACACCATAGCTCACCAACTAAGCTAGGTAGTTGTTGTTACAAAAAACAAATCTTTAATCACTTAAAGATGTGATCCATCGATCCTTGTTGGCATTTGGAGTATTCCTTGTACCTCTGGGACAATTGCAAACGGGCTGGTTCTGCATCTCGGTTCAGTTCTGATCCATTATTCTTTTTTCTGACCCGAAAAGAATAATCATTTGTACGGGTGACCAAACGAATGTGTACTTTTAATTGAACACGTCCATCTTGCTCAGAATTTCGTCCTCTTCGCAACCATGGAAAGAAATAGGACCTCTTTACGTGTAAAATTGAAGATATAGCACCCGATAATCCTTAAGGCCTTAAAAATATAAAACCTGCAAAAAGAGAGTAAAACCCAAGGTAGCTCCATTCTAAATATGTAAAATGCATGTTTTACTACCCTAGATTTCACACATAAATGTGCTCATCAGGAGCTCAGGCTAAGGCCGAGTTGACCTGACCGAAGGTCACATCCTTAGTTGGGAGCTCCGGCTAAGGCCGAGAAAACCTGACCGAAGGTCCTTACCTCAGTTGGGAGTTCAGGCAAAGACCGAGCGGACCTGACCGAAGGTCCTTACCTCGGTTGGGGGCTCTGGCTAAGGCCGAGCTGACCTGACCGAAGGTCACAACCTCGGTTGGGAGCTCAGGAAAAGGCCGAGTGGACCTGACTGAAGGTCCTTACCTCGGTTAGGAGTTCAGGAAGAGACCGAGTGGACCTCATCGAAGGTCCCAACCTCGATTGGGGGCTTTGGCTAAGGTCGAGCCGACCTGACCTTCGGTCGGGAGCTTAGGCAAAAGTCGAGCGGACCTGATCGAAGGTCCTTACCTCGGTCGGGGGCACCGACCAAATCCTACATGTTCAGGATCCCTCAAGTCCACGGCTCTCGGATGTGGAAAACCTCTCAGATAAGCCGATGGAGCAGAACCAATCCTCGTACTAGAGTAGGGGCGTATTAATCCTTGGTCTGCCGAGGGGTTCGGCCTTCTTGCACCTACCTATGGGATAAAGATCCCTAATCAGAAAGAAAATACGAAAAAGCAAAAGGCAAAGGTATTCCAAGAAACGGAAATATTCATTCATTAAAAATGCCCGAAGGCCGAGATTACATGAAAAGGCCCGAAGACTCACATCACAAAAAAAAAGAGGATAGCCCGAAGGCTCACATCACAAAAAAAAAAAAAGAGAGCCCGAAGGCTGAGGTAAGGTGTAGGGTGGCTTCAACGGGCATCTATCGGGTTCACGGCCTCGTCGTCAGCATGGTGGAGGGTCTCCCCATCAGAGCCATCGTGACTAGGAGTCAAAGGCAACTCACGTTGCAGCTGAACCTCACCTTCCTCGCTACAGCTTGACAGAAGGTCCCTACCTCGGTTGGGAGCTCAGTCAAAGGGCGAGCGGACCTGACCGAAGGTCCTTACCTCGATTGGGAGCTCTGGCTAAGGCCGAGCTGACCTGATCGAAGGTCACAACCTCGGTTGGGAGCTCAGGCAAAGGCCGAGCGGACCTGACTGAAGGTCCTTACCTTGGTTGGGAGTTCAGGAAGAGACCGAGTGGACCTGATCGAAGGTTCCAACCTCGATTGGGGGCTTTGGCTAAGGTCGAGCCGACCTGACCGAAGGTCACAACCTCTGTCGGGAGCTTAGGCAAAGGCCGAGCGGACCTGATCGAAGGTCCTTACCTCGGTCGGGGGCACCGACCAAATCCTACATGTTCAGGATCCCTCAAGTCCACGACCCTCGGATGTGGAAAACCTCTCGGATAAGCCGATGGAGCAGAACCAATCCTCGTACTAGAGTAGAGGCGTATTAATCCTTGGGCCGCCGAGGGGTTCGGCCTTCTTGCACCTACCTATGGGATAAAGATCCCTAATCAGAAAGAAAATGCGAAAAAGCAAAAGGCAAAGGTATTCAAAGAAACGGAAATATTCATTCATTAAAAAGGCCCGAAGGCCGAGACTGGCCGGCCGAGATTACATGAAAAGGCCCGAAGGCTCACATCACAAAAAAAAAAGAGGATAGCCCGAAGGCTCACATCACAAAAAAAAAAAAGAGAGCCCGAAGGCTGAGGTAAGGTGCAGGGTGGCTTCAGGGGGCGTCTATCGGGTTCACGGCCTCGTCGTCAGCATGGTGGAGGATCTCCCCATCAGAGCCATCGTGACTAGGAGTCAAAGGCAACTCACGTTGCAGCTGAACCTCACCTTCCTCGCTACAGCTTGACAGAAGGTCCTTGCCTCGGTTGGGAGCTCAGTCAAAGGGTGAGCGGACCTGATCGAAGGTCCTTACCTCGGTTGGGAGCTCTGGTTAAGGCCGAGCTGACCTGATCGAAGGTCACAACCTCGATTGGGAGCTCAGGCAAAGGCCGAGCGGACCTGACTGAAGGTCCTTACCTCAGTTGGGAGTTTAGGAAGAGACCGAGCGGACCTGACCGAAGGTCCCAACCTCGATTGGGGGCTTTGGCTAAGGTCGAGCCGACCTGACCGAAGGTCACAACCTCGGTCGGGAGCTCAGACAAAGGCCGAGAGGACTTGATTGAAGGTCCTTACCTCAGTCGGAGGCACCGACCAAATCCTACATGTTCAGGATCCCTCAAGTCCACGGCCCTTGGACGTGGAAAACCTCTCGGATAAGCCGATGGAGCAGAACCAATCCTCATACTAGAGTAGAGGCGATTAATCCTTGGGCCGCCGAGGGGTTCGGCCTTCTTGCACCTACCTACGGGATAAAGATCCCTTATCAGAAAGAAAATGCGAAAAAGAAAAAGGCAAAGGTATCTGAAGAAACGGAAATATTCATTCATTAAAAAGGCCTGAAGGCCGAGATTACATGAAAAGGCCCGAAGGCTCACATCACAAAAAAAAAAAAGAGAGCCTGAAGGCTGAGGTAAGGTGCAGGGTGGCTTCAGGGGGCGTCTATCGGGTTCGCGGCCTCGTCGTCAGCATGGTGGAGGGTCTCCCCATCAGAGCCATCGTGACTAGGAGTCAAAGGCACCTCACGTTGCAGCTGAACCTCACCTTCCTCGCTACAGCCTGACAGAAGGTCCCTATCTCGGTTGGGAGCTCAGGCCAAGGCCGAGCGGACCTGACCAAAGGTCTTTACCTCGGTTGGGAGCTCAGGCCAAGGCCGAGCGGACCTGACCAAAGGTCTTTACCTCGGTTGGGAGCTCAGGCCAAGGCTGAGCTGACCTGATTGAAGATCACAACATCGGTTGGGAGCTCATGCCAAGGCTGAGAGCACTTGACCGAAGGTCACAACCTCGGTTGGGAGCTTAGGCCAAGGCCGAGCGGACCTAACCGAAGGTCACAACCTCGGTTGGGAGCTCAGGCCAAGGCCGAGCGGACCCGACTAAAGGTCACAACCTCGGTTGGGAGCTCAGGCCAAGGCTGAGTGGACCTGATCGAAGGTCACAACCTCGGTTGGGAGCTCAGGCCAAGGCCGAGCGAACATTACTGAAGGTCACAACCTCGGTTGGGGGCTCAGGCCAAGGCCGAGCGGACCTGACTAAAGGTCTTAACCTCAGTTGGGAGCTCAGGCCAAGGCCGAGCGGACTTGACCGAAGGTCACAACCTCGGTTGGTGGCTCAGGCCAAGGCCGAGCGGACCCGATTGAAGGTCATAACCTCGGTTGGGAGCCCAAGCCAAGGCCGAGTGGACCTGACCGAAGGTCACAACCTCGGTTGGGAGCTCAGGCCAAGAACAAACGGACCTGACCGAAGGTCTTCACTTCGGTTGGGAGCTCACAAGGCCGAGCGGACCTGACCGAAGGTCACAACCTCGATTGGTGGCTCAGGCCAAGGCCGAGCGGACCTGACCGAAGGTCACAACCTCGATTGTGAGCTCAGGCCAAGGCCGAGCGTACTTGACTGAAGGTCTTTACCTCAGTTGGGAGCTCAGGCCAAGGCTGAGCTGACCTAATTGAAGGTCACAGCATAGGTTGGGAGCTCAGGCCAAGGCCGAGCGGACCTGACCAAAGGTCTTCACCTCGGTTGGGAGCTCAGGAAAACACCGAGTGGACCTGATCGAAGATCCTTACCTCGATCGGGGGCTCAGGCTGAGGTCGAGCTGACTTGACCGAAGGTCCCTACCTCAGTTGGGGGCTCAGGCCAAGGCCGAGTGGACCTGATCGAAGGTCACAACCTCAGTTGGGAGCTCAGGCCAAGGCCGAGCGGACCTAACCGAAGGTCCTCACCTCGGTTGGGAGCTCAGGCCAAGGCCGAGTGGACCCGACCGAAGGTCTTCACCTCTATTGAGAGCTCAGGCCAAGGCCGAGCGGACCTAACCGAAGGTCCTCACCTCGGTTGGGAGCTCAGGCCGAGGTTGAGCTGACTTGACCGAAGGTCACAACCTCGGTTGGGGGCTCAGGCCAAGGCCGAGCGGACCTGACTGAAGGTCACAACCTCGATTGGGAGCTCAGGCCAAGGCCGAGCAGATATGATCGAAGGTCCCAACCTCGATTGGGGGCTCAGGCCAAGGCCGAGAGGACCCGACCGAAGGTCTTCACCTCTGTTGGGAGCTCAGGCCAAGGCCGTGCAGACCTGACTGAAGGTCTTCACCTCTGTTGGGAGCTCAGGCCAAGGCCGAGCGGACCTGACAAAAGGTCCCTACCTCAATTAAGAGCTCAGGCAAAGGCTGAGCTGACCTGACCGAAGGTCCCTACCTCGGTTGGGGGCTTAGGCCAAGGCCGAGCGGACCTAACCGAAGGTCACAACCTCGGTTGGGAGCTCAGGCCAAGGCCTAGCGGACATGACCGAAGGTCCCTACCTCGGTTGGGGGCTCAAGCCAAGGCCGAGCGGACCTGATCGAAGGTCTTAACCTCGGTTGGAAGCTCCGGCCAAGGCCGAGCGGACCTGACCGAAGGTCTCGGTCGCAAGCAAAACTAATGCCGAAGCCGAAGGAAAAAGGCCGAAGGGACGCATAAATGAGAAAGAATGACGAAAAACTTGGTTACTCCCACGGGTTGAGCCTCTTGGTGAGAGTAAGGGGGCTACTGATATGGCGAAATTGATTGCCCAGTAGGGTAAGAACACGTGGTATCCAAGGAAAGGACATGTGTCGCTCACCTATTAGAGACTGCAAAGGAGTCTGACCGCGTCAATCGCGTGAAGAGAATATTCCCCACAAAGGGATAAGACGTCTCCGAGTAGGACTCGAAGAGGAAAGGAGGTGGACCTGAGGAGGACTCCTCCAAGGGAAAGAGAAACCCTAAACCCTAAGGACTATAAAAGAGGGCCTGAGCGGAGGAAAAAAGGTATGCAGAAAAACCCTCATCATTGCCCTTGTGAAAAGCTGTGCGGATGATTTCTAACTTGGGCGTCAGAGGACTAACCCCAGATAAACTTCTGGGCCTCTGCCTTCTGTATTTGTGCAGGATCAGCTCATACGGATTTTCGACAGCAACAGTTATTAAATCATTTTTATTTTACAATGAAAAGAAAATGAAGATTACATCTCAAATGTATAATTAACTAATATTACAAGAGTTTTAACAAAATTATACAATTATGATTACATAAGTTAAGTTTTTTATTTTTTATTTTTAAAATAAATAAGTGAAGGTTCTCTAAAAGGCAACATTGCTTACGTTAACACATAAATTAATAGAACGCATGTAGAAGCATCAACGAATATAAGATTCCTTTTTTCATGAGAAGTGCGGCGGTCACACGAGGGTATTTAATGCTTTTCATTGTTTTCAGTGAAAGTTGAATAGTTCTCATTCAACCCCGGTATGACCTGGCCTATGCGGTTGTGAGGTCAGTATGAGCCCGCGGGACTAGTCAGGCCAAAGACCTGGATACTTGTCATTAGCCAAAAAAAATAAAATAAAAAAATAAAGAGGTGGGGTCATTACGCCTCCCTCTATGTTAAACGCAGGTACCACACTATCTTACAATGACTATTGAATTGTAACATCAAAGTGATGTGTTAGAAAGCTTTAAAACCAATCATGATTTTATATTTACATCTACTACAACTAGAAAACTTCATAATCGTTCGGAAATACAGTGGAACTGGGACATGTACCAGTCACTCTTCTTAAGACCGTAAACATCCCTACGGTGAAATTCTGGTTAAATGGCATTGTGCTCCAATCAAGATGCTAACTACTTAGAGAAGAGATACATAGTACACACCGATGGAAGATTTCCTATTGCCACTCCATTTTACCGCGTCATCTGCTATGTCAAAGTACTAAATTGGTTTACATTTTTTAATTTCTCTACTACATCGCTTTCCATGCATTAATAGTATTTTCTATCCAAAAGATAAAAAATGAACAACTTTACAATACAGGAAATCCTAGAATTACCCCAATTCCACCCATGTGGCCATGTCATTCTCCAGGGTAGATTTTCAGGTTTACTCATTGAGAACAATACAACTAATATCTACCTCTCAAACTAGTTAAAAAGGGTGCACCCGATGCATGAAGCTGTTGCATTTGCATCTGTAGGGGGAGGTGAGAACTATGCAGCCTTACCCCCAGAATGTCGAAAGGTTGTTTCGACCACTTGACCACTAGGTTGCAAACATTCGTAGCTTACTGTTGGACCAAACACACCCCATACCTCTCAAACTGGTTGTGGTAGGAAAAAAATATCTCGCAGGATACAAAAATCCATTATAAATTTCAAATTTTATCAAGTATCAGCAAGCAAAACCAATAAAATCTATTCACCCCATATAATCTTCCTTTGAATTACAAAATTAGGCCACTAAATTTAGTGGAGCTGTTCTGGTGAGTCATTACCTCAAATTGAAAAAGATTTCAGTTATTTACTGAAAGTTGCTCCCTGCTATTTACAAATAACTTAAAATCAATGAACTGGGAGACTAGTTTTTCCTTTCTACATATCTTGATTCTTTTACTATAAGAGAGACTGATCCACCTGACAATAACTTGGGGACCAATTCCTCTCTGTTGAACATTAACAAAAGTAATACGATGACTAAATAAAAATAACTATGCGTTTGCAGCAAAATGGTTGAAAATAGTTTCTAGTGTTGATTGGCTTATGCTGTATTCTGCTATTCCCAATTGATTCCTGAAGGACATTCAAGTACAAATTAGTGTCAATAAGGAGAGAAATTATATTGAGAAACTAAGGAAAGAAAAAGGAAAGAGACAAGGGGCAAGAAAACTTGGGAAGCAACTTAAGCATTTCACCTGTTCCGCTCTAGGTGTCCAAAAACATCAGCAAGAGAAGAGTCTTCTCCATACAGCAACTGCAATCATATTGTGCAGATAAAACTCATGAACAAGCAAACAAGCACACAGGCATCAATCCACATTTCCACATCAAATCAACAATTGTTTAACTTCATGCAAAAATAGAACAGCAGGAACAAAAGAAATATTATAGAAATATACTTATAGTTAACTTCAGGTGCAAAAATATTCACTTGCAGATGTGAAATCATAAATGTGTACTGCAGCTACCCTGGAAGGTTTTCAAACATGAATCTGGGTACAGCTTATTACAGTGTCAGACATTTTGGGTTATGCAATGGATTTAAGAAGATCTGAGTATTCCTGTGATCCAAAGCCAAGGCTTGCATTTTGCAGAAAAAAATTCTGGCAGGTTGTGCAATAGTACGGTAAGTTGAAAATTTTGGTTTTGAGTATATTAGATGGAAACTCGGGAAACAGGGGTTGGGGTAAAATAGAGTCATGGGGACTAAAACAAATAAAAAAGTAGGATTTAATGGGGGTGATCTCAAAGGTTCTGCCATTGGAATCTCCAAGTGGGCACCAAAGAGGTTGATGCATTAGCACTTGCGTGATTGCACCAACACGACAAGATTTGGCGGCCCAAACCGTGACGTAATCGGCACAAGCCAAGTTTTTGGACCAACAAGGGTTGGTATGCAGATTATTTTTGTAATCTTCATTTTATTTGAGTTTTAAATTTAAATTAGGAAAAAGAGATTACGTAGGAGATATTTGTTACTTCACAGGTTAAAATAAGTTTCCTAAGTAGATAGTTTCTGTTTTATGGTTTTCTTTTGTATGATTGGCAGCAAGTTATATATGTGTAGAAAACCAAGGATTTGTAACCAGTAACTTGAGAGATGAGGAAGAAGAAGAGAGACGCGAGGGAGAGGAGCAGCCGATATGTCTTGGCAGTCTCCTTTCATCATATATTTATAATAAGTAGATCCAAGTACAATCATAGGTGAGTAGGAAAGACAATCTTAGTCTAACTCTAATTTAGGAAATTAGAGATCTAGTATAATTAGGAAATTAAACAACCTAATATAACTTGGAAAGTAAGTGTCCCCCTATCGTGGACACATATTCCAATACTCCCCCTCAAGCTGGAGTATACATGTATCAAAAGAAGCTCCAGATTGGACCAATGAGAATAGAAAATCAAATGCAAATGCAACACCAATGTTCTAGACTTTAATGAACAATAGGAACTTCAATCAACCACCATAAAACCAATAGCAATATCGACTTAGGCAAACCAATCATCAGCAGCATCAGTTGATAAAAAATGTCGTGTTGAACCATCAGCGACGAACAAAATAGACGGTAGATAATCACCAACATGTGCACAAGGATTAAAGTATCGGTATCGGTCGTCGTATCGGTCGGCCAAAATTAAGATACGTATCAGAGGGTATCGTATCGTATCGGAGATACGCTAAGATACGCTAAAGATACGCACATAAATGGATAGGAAACACTTTTTTATACACTTTTGCATACAAAAATAGTTAAAAAAAATTATATATAACATGTATTATGCATAAACAGTAAATTGAGAGTATCGCACTAAGAATCCAAGGTTTGTAGTTGTCCCATAAATGTAAAATCCTTGTTCCCAACCTTGATTTCCACTTTAGTTAGAGAGAAAAATGGTTGGCAGCAACTTTGGAACAAAAACACCTCAAAAAATTGTGTTTTTCTAAAATATTACCCATTTTGGCCATTTTATGACCGTATCGGTACGTATCGGTATGTATCGGTGTGTACCGGTCGATACATACCGATACGTACCGAAATGTACATTTCACTTCAATTTTGAATTTTTTATAGAGTATCGGTGCGTATCGGTGTGTATCGTAAGATACGTATCGATACAAAAGGGTTTTAAAAATTTCATGTATCGTATCGGTCAGTATCGTATCGGTAAGGATCGATACGGATACGTATCGGCCGATACGGTACGATACGGACCGATACTTTAAACCATGCATGTGCAGTACTTGATCTTCAAGAGGAGGAGACTTAATCTTCAATGTCTGAGGAGGACTCAATCTCCAAAAGGAAGAGTATAAAAATCGTAGAAAGGGTAGATATCATCAACCGCAATCCAAAATATCATAGCAGTAGACAGGTTACAATGACAGATTCTCTCCTTTAATTGTGGAACTTGATTTCCAATAGGGGAAGACACAATCTTCATTATAAGGAATAACTCGATCTTCAAAGAAGGAATCAATTCAATCGCACGAGGTGGACAACCAATCTTCAAAAGACACCATATCATGTTTTAAAAGAGGTAAAGATGAAGGGCAACAACTTAGATCCTTAAGAAATCACCTCATCTTAAGATATCACTTCATTAATGTTGCCCTTCAAAAGCTAAAATCGTTACTGAAGACACGAGCTAATAAATAATCTTTACTGACAAAAATCTCCTATTGATGAATTGTGCAGAGCAGATAGAAATCTCCAATCTCCCCCTCACGTGTAGCATTACACGTGAACAAATAATTCCAACAAACCCTAACCAGCATCCCGAATAAACCCTTAACCAAGAGCATAAAATAATGTCTAATCTCCCCCTCATGACAACAAGGCTGAACAATCAATCTCCAATTACCATGGCTTGCCAATACTAGTGCCAAAAAACGTTGTCTATCCCAAAGATGTGATTTTGGGCCTACCAAAACAATAATGGCACATGTATATGCCTAATGGCAATTTTGTAATTATTTTATGCAACCACCAATGCGGGAACTGGGTCAAAATACCCAATTGGGTTTGGTATAGACCCATCCAGTTCATAATAGGCAATAACAAGGAGTAATGACAGAACTGTAATTAGCTAAAATATTTCATGGGGCTAATCTGGTAGTTAAAGAGGCAACAGGACAGCAAGGGAATTAGTAATAATTAACAAGGGTTAAACTTGGAAGAGGAAACAAAATAAATACAAGAGGGTATAGTGACAAAGTGGGGGCAATATGGGAAAAACAAAATAAAAAAGGAGATTTGTTGCCTTGAAAACTAGGTAACATGGGGAAGGAAAGATTAATGATGACACATGGGGTTGTTGACGGAAAGAAAGTAAAGAAAGGGAATGAGGGGTAAAATGTGAAAACACAAGATAAAGAAAGTGATTCATATACGTAACCAGCAGCACAAAAGGCACATCGTAACTGTCCAGGAAGTTACAGTCACGCAAGCAGTAAGAGAGAAAGGGAAGAAGTGCTTCCTCACGAAACCAGGCGAGAAACCAGTCCATCTCGATATGGATTCCTCACGAAACCAGTCCATCTCGATTGCAGAAACCAGTACTTCCTTGCGAAACCAGCAATGGTCTTCAAACCTGGACAGTTGATGGTTCAAACTCATAAAACCAGAAGCAAATAGAATGCGTGTGTATGCTGCAATCGATACACTAGCAGACAGAGCAACCAGCTGAAGAACCTTCAAATCCATAAGATCAAACCACTCAGTTTAGGGTTTTCAGCAGTAGAAGAAAACCCATCTCAAGCAGTAGCAGATGAGGAAATCAGACACCCTTCGATGTAGCAAACCAGTAGAGTTTGTTTTTCCAAAAAAATTCTATGTAGCAAAACACTTCAATGTCGCTAAAGTAGAACCAGAATTGATATCAACAATAGCAGAATTCCAACAATAGCAGGAAATCGAAGATCAGAAAAGACAATAGCAGCAACAGCAGGGGGAACTCTTCAACGAGAACAGCAGTAGAAGTAGTAGCAGGTATGATCTAACCAAACCCTAGTTCTTCTTAAGAACTAGAAGAACTAGCGTTTCACCAGTAGCAAGAGACCTTAGAACGACTCTCAAAACAGCTACTGGTTACTGCTCTGATACCATGTAGAAAACCAAGGATCTGTAACCAGTAACTTGAGAGATGAGGAAGAAGAAGAGAGACGCAAGGGAGAGGAGCAGCCGATATGGTTTCCCTCTATCATATATATATAATAAGTAGATCCAAGTACAATGATAGGTGGAATGGGAAAGACAACCTTAGTCTAACTCTAATCTAGGAAACTAGAGATCTAGTATAACTAGAATATTAAACAACTTGGAAAGTAACTAAGATAACCATGTCACAATGGGGACACTTCCCCCTATCGTGGACACATATTCCAACAATATGTAACCTCCTACTATGGAATGATAGAGTTGAAATGTAGAATGGAGAGTTAATGTATACTGTTTCTGTCACTCTCTTCCTCCAGGTTTGATCGAGAATCCATCTCAGTTATGGTCTCCCTTGGTGAACCCTTTCTTTCTGTTTCTTGCTTCTCCTCTCTTCATTCTCTTCTTTCTTTCTTGTTCCCTCTCTTTTATTCCTGCTATTCCCTGTTTCTATACGAACCCTGTTACTGTCGAACCAATTGAGCCACAAGAGATTTGATTGAACTCCCTGACAACCAGCCCATTGGGTCAGAGGTTTGCAGTGAACAAAGCCCTTCCATAGGCGACCTAAACTGGAGTATCTTGTTCCCTGAAACCTATCATATTGAGACTTTTATTTTGAACTCAGAGCCGATCTCATTTTCTACAAACAAATTGCAGGGCCAAATATATCTTTACTCCTTTGACCTTTGAATTATGTTATTGATCACTTAGCTGACAGTTACGATCCTCCTGAAATCTCAGGCCAGACCGAGGTCTATTGAGAGAATTCTTCAAACCAAAGCAAGTTTGGTATCTGCCTTAGCATTCTGGGTTCTCTTCTCACCATAAGGTTGAAGGAGACGGGTGAAGTGATTTTAAACACCACCATAACTGTGGTCTTCCCATATTACCCATCCCTTCATCCTGTTAGAAGATATTAAGGGGGAGAGAATCGAGATTAGCACCTAGCGCTAATCACGGTTCTCTCTCTTGGCTTTGGCTGTCTTTTTATTAAAGTTGCTGGTGTATTTCCTTTTATGCCCTTAGGAAGGTTATGCTTTATTATATATTGAATGAAGTGGGAGTCTCAACACAAGGACTCCCAAGGTTACAACCATCTCTTTTCTCTCTTTTTGTTATTTACATGGTATCAAAGCTAGATCCTTAGGGACTGATACAATCATTACAGGTTCCCTTCCTCACAAATTCTACTTTCAATCAAAAGTGATTGAACCATCACAAATTCTTTTTTGAGGCTTCTCTTGATTTCTTTCTGAAAGGGACGCAACACCCTATGCTGTTTTTTCGTTACTTCTAGAGACTAGTTCATGACCAGCCTTAAGAACTAGGTCTCAACTGTGGTGGTTGCTGGTTTATGGAGTGAAGATTGAAGTCAGAAGTTCAAGCTTTTCTGGAGAAATTGATTTTGTCATGGTTTTGAGAGATAGATTGATCTTTGTTAAGGGATGCTTTTTGGGACTGATCAGTGTGTTGTCCTCCTTGTCAGGGTTTTTGGATCGATTTTGTCTGGATTAGGGCTCTTGAGATCAATTTTTTACAAGGTTTTGTGGAGTGATTTTTTGTTCTTGCTCGTGATTGCTTGCCGATATCTTTGCATCAATGGCTGAAGCAAAGAGTGTAGTGACCGAGTGGCTGCCACTTTTCAGCAATGGAAAAAATTTGTGTAGTTGGTTTTGATTGGTTGTTATCAAGAGGATCATCTAATGAAGACTAAGTCTGCTGCAAATACTACAAGGGATACTATCAATGCACAAATTCTGGAACAACTTCTGAATTCTATGGAAAATTGAATGGTCGATATTGTCACCCATTTTGATACTATGAATTAGTTATCTGAATGTATCTAGAACTGAATTCTGTACTTCCTATTAGTAATGATGTGCAGAAGATGTATAACCAGAGGGAGCAACTTGTAGTTATGAGATTTTTGGGTGGTCTTGGACCAGAGTAGGACTCTGTTTGTTCTCAAATCCTTGAAGGCGACAAGGTGGCATCTCTTGTAGATACTTTCTCCTGTGGCTTACGAGAATCTTGAGAGTTCTCATGATTTTACACACCCACGAACAGCTCAGCTCTAGTGTCTCAGCACACTGATCGTGGTGGTACACGTGGGACTGACAATGGGAATGGTAAAGGAAAACAACTAGTAATTCCACATCCTCAGGCAGTTCAGGAAAAATAAGGACGTGCCATTATCGTGAAAAACCAGGACATATCCAACAATCTGTTGGAAACTTCATGGAAAGCCTTCTCAAAAGTAGTTTGTTAATTCAGCAGAAAATACTAAGACCACCGTTCCAACTGGACCCTCTGAGGAAATGATGGTTACGATAAAAGACAAGTTTGCACAATATAATCATTTTCAGATTCTCAGCCTTCTCAGCCTTCCACTACTACTTTTTTCCAAATAGGTAATGCCACTTCATGTCTATCTTCTTCTCATCCCTGGATCATTGATTTAGGTGCTTCAGATCACATGTCTAGTGTTTCAAGTATATTTTGCTCTTTCCGGAAATCTTCCTCCAATGTCACTTTAGCCAATAGTTCTCTGCTACAAGTTAAAGGCACTGGGATAGTTCTTCTTTGTCATTACCGTTAAATCTTCATTTGCCACAATTTCCTTTTAACTTTCTATCTTGATTCTTGTGTTTTTCAGAACTTCACAACGAAGAACTTGACTGGTTGAGGTCGTGAATCAAGGGGTTGTATACTTACTAGTGTCTTCTTGAAGATGATACGCCTACTGTTGCTTGCTCTCTCCACATAAAGTTCATTGCCGTCTGGGTCATCCATCTTTGCAGAGTCTACAACGGCATGATCCTCATTTTAGTTTCATTTAGTTTATAATATGACTCTTGTTAATTTGGGAAGCTTCATCATGTGAGCTATCTCCCTCAAGTCAACAAACGGTATGCGCACCCTTTTGCTTTAATTCATTCTGATGTATGGGGTTGCTGTCCTATTATCAAGGTTCGAAATCTCCTTTCATTTCGGAGTTTTGGTGGTTTCAAAACCACCGAAATCTCAGATAGATCTCAGCGAGTTGGCTGATTTTTTTTTTACTCGGGTTGACTGTTTCAGTGGTCAAACGGCTATATTATTACCTGAAACTTGGTGGGGAGCTTGTTTTAAGGTTAATAAGCATGCTTAGAACTTAAATTTGCAAAAATATTAGAACATGACAGTGTTTTAGAGTTGCAACCTTGTTTGGCAGCAACCATCGAACTGTTCTGAAAATTTTATGAAATATCGTTAAAACAAGATATAATATGATAGTAAAACAAGTAAATAATGCATCTAAGCCATGATCAAAACATACCTCAACATTAATTAAATAATATTTAGAGTACTAGAGTAATATATTGTGCAACTCCCTAACTCCTGAGTCCCAACTAAAGTCATCCACTAAGCGTCTTACTCTTAAATCTCAAAGTCCCACATGGCAATATCCCAAATCCTAAACATATTAGTGCATAAATATTTTTTCCTATTTCTAATTTTTTTTTAATTATTAATCTATTTATCATATTTTTTAAAAATTAAAATAAATATATACCGGCTAGAAAAAAATTTCGCTCTAATAGAGTCGTAGATTAGCCAATGATGAGTAATATATATAATTGAATTCCATCAAAGCTATATTAATAATAAAAAAATACATTTTATATTGATGGGGAATGAATTTAAAAAAAAAAATATATATATATATATATATTTATGAACCAAAAAAAGAATTTCGACTTCATGAGGTCATAGATCGGCCTTTAGTGTTTAACATATAAAAAATCTAGCCCTATCCAACATGTATTTATGTTACTATTTAAATATATATATATATATATGGGGAAAGGGGTTTACCTTTCCAAAGCTTGAAACATGCAGATCTTCAACTTGGAACGATCTTCAAGGCAATAGATGTGATGATGTGGAAAATTAGTGGAAAATGGAATGATTTTTGTGTTCAAATGCGAGGAGCCAAAATTTCACCGAGACAGTTGAGTCAAGTCTAAATTTCGACTCCCCCTCATGAGATGGAGTATTTATAAGCCTTGGTGGGTATAATTTCGGTATCTCACTGAAATGGTACCAAAATTTTGACCGAGATGATTACCTTTCTATAATTTGTAGTACATCTCAACTCAGTAAAAAAAAAAAAAATTTCCGAGATCTCCTCGAGATCTTGGCGAGATTTTGAACCATGCCTGTTACATCTTAGTTGTGTTTTAAGTATCTATTATTTTTGTTGATGATTATTCCAGAATTGCTGAATTTATTTAATGAAGCATTATCTGAGTTGTTTTTCATCTTTCGAGCCTTTGTTGCTGAAATTTAGAATCAATTTGGTTCATTTATTGAAGTTTTACATAGTGATAATGCCAAAGAATATTTTTCTGACCCTTTTTCTAAGTATATGGCCATAGTTGTCACAGCGCCAAGGCGACACAAAGCGTTGGAGGCTTAATGCAAGAGTAGTTACAAGAAACTACCCCAGCAATTTATAACCCCAAACAATACAAATAGGACCAGGAAACAAAGAAATAAGACCATTAAATAAACCCCCAAGGATACAATACCCATATAGGAGCAAAACCAGCCCAAAACACAACCCGATAGGAGAGAGAAAGACCTGCTATAGAGCTGGAGAGAGAGAGGTGCGGCCAGGTCTGTAGTCCGATTGAGCTGCACTCTTGGGCGTAGATAGTCCCTAGGGAGGGTACAAAAATCCCCAAAGTTGAGAGGATTTTGACGACTGGTTGTGAAGTTACAAGCTTTCTTGATTTTCTGACCTAGGAGAAATAATCGCAGGCTTCAGGAGAGAGAATCAAATCTGGTTTGTAACTTGGACAGATCTGAACTTCTGAATACTCACAACAGTCGTATGCTTCAACAGCAGTAACTTTAGGATAAAATATAAGGCTTTAAACAAGAAGAAACAAAGGAAAAGTGGGGGTCGAGCGGCTATCTCGGCCCGGGCTTCTCACCCACAGCTATCTCGGCTGTTCTAAGCAATTAACTGCAATTATTCTTTATTCAAATATCAAATTATGAGTACATAGGCTCCTCTATTTATAGAGGACAGAATAGCAATCAAATTACTACTAGGAGCTAGTTTCCCAATAGGACTAGACACTCCTACTTCAACTAGGAGCTAGTTTCCCAATAGGACTAGACACTCCTACAACTAGGAATTCAAAATTGGACTAGGAATAATAAACCTATGTGGAAAACAAATAGACTCCTAAGACAATTTGGACTCGACATACCACTTACTCAACTCGATGGGCCCAATGGCCCCTAATTAATTAAAAACAACTACTAATTATTCCCCTAGCCGATGGGCCCAATTGGCCCATATTTGTACTTAGCCACTCAGGTGGACCAAGTAAGGGTTCGGTTGGCTTCTTGGCTGGACCCTAGCCACTCAGGTGGACTAAGGCTGGACCCTTCTTCCTCTCATATTTCCTTCCATAATGTGGATCTACATCAAGGCTGTTTAAGCGCTTAAACGAGAAGGCACTCGCCTTAAGGCGAACAAGGCGACCAAGTGTTATTTTTTATTTTTCCTATTTTTTAAACTTATTTAGTAAGCTACATATACCTTATATTATAGAAAAATCAACACTAAGCCACATTGTCATTAAAAACCAAAATCTAGCCACATAAAATCATAAAAAATAACACTAAGTCACATCAAATCATAAAAAAATCAACATTTAGAGAAATGCCCTTATTCTATAAGAAGTTTGACCGGTCAAATGATTTTATTTTTAGATGAGACTTTATGATATAATATAAAATCAACTTTCCAACAAGTCTAAGATTATTTAAATCTAAATTGTAATGACAAAGTTATGCTCCAATCGAACTTATTTTAAAGTGCACGAATGCTATTAAAATCGTCTAAATGAAAATAATTTTATGGATATCAAAACAAAAGATTATTTTACTAGACTCTTAGTTTTTATCAATGTTTTAACTTGATAGGATTTATAAAATTTTCATAATTGAGAAAAACCCCAACATCTAAAACTTAAAAATCGCCTCTATAACCAAAATCCAATTTTTGTTCTTGGACTGGGGAGTTGACTTTTTATTTTTTTAGAATTCGATTTTTAAACTATTTTTATTGGATTCAAATAGGGGGTATTAGCTTATTTATGAATACATCTTAAGTAAATGAAATAAAAAATATAAAAAACATTTACTTACAAGTCGTCACCTTGGCGACGCCTTAACAACTATGTACATGACTGAACGTGGTATGATTCACCAGTCTTCCTATTTAGATACCCCTAAAAAATGATGTTTCTAACAAGAAGAATAGACATTTGATGGAAGTTGCTCAGTCCCCTTATGTTTGAAATGAAGGTTGCTAAGTATTTTTGGTCTGTGCCATTTTGATTGCATGCTATCTTATTAATCACATGCCTTCTTCAGTTTTACGTGATGGTATTCCTCATTCTTTGTTATTCCTTCTAACCCACTGTTTATTCTTCCTCCACGTGTCTTTGGATGCATTTGTTTTATTCGTGATCATCGTCCAGGGTTATCAAAGTTGAATCCTAAGCTCTTAAATGTATCTTTCTTGGTTACTCACGTACCCAAAAAGGATATAAATGTTATTCTCTTGAATTGCAGAAATATTTTGTTAATGCTGATGTATCTTCCTTTGAGTCCTCCTCTCCGGGTGAGTTGTTTATTATGTCTAAATTGGACAATGATCTTCCCATTTATATTGTTCATCAATCAGTTTCACAGGCTCCAACTGTAGTAGCACCACCACCTCCTCCACCAGTTCTTCTAGTTTATACTCATCGTCGTCGGGAAGATCTAGCATCCCTTCTCTCTACAATGCCTGCCTCATCAATCATCATCTTTGTCTGCAGATCCTGAACCAGCTATTCCTAGTTCTGACCTTGAACTTCCCATTTCTCAGCCTAAGGGTGTTCGGGTTTGCACCTAACACCCCATTTCTAATTTTGTGTCATTCTGGTTTATTACCTTTTCATTTTTGTTTTTCTACTATTTCGTATCATCCTATTCCTAAATTTGTTGCAAAAGCATTGTCTAGTCTTGGCTAGAGGATAGCTATGGAGGAAGAATTGTTGGCCTTAAAAGGAAAATCAGGGTTGGGGATCTTTTCCCCTTCCCTCTAGGTAAGTCTGTTATTGGTTGTCGTTGGGATTATGGTTAAGGTCAACCCTGATGGTTCTCTTGCTCGGTTGAAGGCAAGATTGGTTGCAAAGAGGTATGCCCAAGCATATGGAATTGACTATGTAGATAGTTTCTCTCCTGTTGCTAAACTTGCATCAAGTGGCATTTTAAAATCTCTTGTAACTTCTCATTGTTGGCCATTATATCAGCTTGACATTAAGAACTGTGTTCCTTCATAGTGGGGGTGTCAATCGGTCGGGCCAGGCCAGTCTCGGTCGGGCTTAATTGGGCTTGACCACTTGGAAGCCTTGCACTGTGAATGCCCGTTTAACTAAACGGACCTAGCTTTGGGGGGCATTGTACGATTTATAATCGGGCTGGTCAGTATCGGGCCTCCTTAAACGGGTCTTAACTGAGCTATGAACCTATTTAAGTCTAAATGGGCTCTAAACAGGATTTAAACGTGCGTATCCTAAAATTCTTTTCTTAAGTGGGTTGAATGCCTAGAAATATGTGAGGAAAATCTTTAATAAAAATGAGAAATGATATGAGATTATGGTTGTTCTTACAAAGAAAAAGAAGACTTGATTAAATCAAATCTTATTACAAAGCAAAGGGTAAGAAAGCTTAATTTATTTCTTACTAGTAGTAGCAACATAGGAATTTTATGTAGTATTAAAGGGGGGGCGGGCTACAACGAGTCGGTTCAAGTCAGGCATGTAAACGTGTTGGTTCAATCGGGCGCCCGACGGGCTAGCTACTTGCACCGTGAACTTATGTTTATTAATTGGGCTAGTCCAGGTCGGGCCGTAAACATGTTGGGCTCAATCGGGCCTACCAGTGCAGGCTCATAATTGACACCCCTACTTCATAGTGATTTACATGAGGAAGTTTATATGGAGTAACCTCCAAGGTTCGTTGCTTAGGGGGAATTTGGGATAGTGTGCAAGCTCAAGAAGTCCTTGTCTCCTTGGGCATAGTTTGAAAGGTCTACTGATGTGGTTCTTGAGTTCGGGTATGGTTTGGTAGGTTTACAGATGTGGTTCTTGAGTTTGTACTATCACGATGTGATAGTGTTTACTCGGTTTTCTTTAGGTGATCAGGAGTTAGAAGAATATTTCTTATTAGTATGTTGATGACATTATTATTACTGGAAATGATGTTGAGGGTATCCAAGGTTTGAAGGTGCACTTGTAGAAAAATTTTAAACTATGGATTTGGGAAGGTTAAAATACTTTCTGGGTATTGAAGTTGCTCAGTCAAAGAAAGGTATTTCCCTCTCCCAGAGGAAGTATGTTTTGGATTTGCTTCAGAGACTAGTATGTTGGTCTCCAAGCCTCTAGATACTCCCATGGATCCCAATGTAAAACTTACAACTGAAAATGGTGATCTTTTTTATGATCTTGAGAAGTATCGGAGGTTGGTTGGAAAGTTTAATTAACTGACTAATAAAACAAAGTAACCCAGGGCGCAAGGCTCTCGCTACTGTGATTCAACCTACTATTGCCTTTTCTGTAAATGTTGTTAGTTTCTGTCCTCTCGTACGTCTCATTAGGATGCCATTGTTCATATTCTGAGATATCTCAAGAAATCTCTAGGCCATAGTCTATTATACTCTGATCATGGACATGGACGTATTAAAGGCTTTTATGATTCTGATTGGGCTGAATCTCCTGTAGGCAACCAATTATTGGGTATTGTACTTTTGTTGGAGGAAACCTTGTGTTGGGAAAGTGTAAGAAACAAACTGTTGTGGCTAGGTCTAGCGTAGAGTCTAAGTATCGAGCCATGGCGCATGTCACCAATGAGTTGATGTGGGTGAAGCAATTGTTGACCGAGCTTGGGTTTGCAAATGTGTCTCCTATGCAATTGTGGTGTGATAACCAGGCTGCTATTCATATTGTATCAAATCCAGTTTTCCACAAGAGAACGAAGCATATTGAGGTCGATTGCCACTTTGTTGGGGAAAAGTTACAGTAAGGGGTTATCTCTACAAGTCATGTTCGCATAGGAGAACAAATTGCAGATGTTTTTACCAAGTCCCTTAGAAATGGAGTTGATTGTACTTGTAAGAATCTGGGCATGATTAACATCTATACTCTAGCTTGAGGAGTGTTAAAAGATATAGAGTGACTGGGAGGAAGAGGTGCTAATCACGATTCTCTCCCCCTTGGCTTTTTGGCTGTCTGTTTTTTTAAGTTGCTGGTGTATTTCCTGTTATGCTCTTAGTGGGGTTATGCGTGATCATATATTGAATGAAGTGAGATACCAAGGCTGTGACTCCCAAGGGTACAGCCATCTCTTTTCTCTATCTTCTATCTTTTCCTCTTCTTCTTGTTATTTACACATCCTTTAATCTCTTTAGTCCTTATTTTTATCTTTATTCCAAGTCAACCCTTATCCCATAAATCAAAATCCCTTTGCATCCTACCTACTTGCATTTCTAAGTAACCCTTTAAGATTCTATTTATATACCAAACTGCCACCACCCTTGTAAACTTTGGAATATTTACAGCTCTACCATTATTTTGGTTATTGTACAATTGGGTGGGCCCATAGCAACCCAGAATTAGGGTTTTCAAACAAGTGGTCACATCAGAGGTTTTTCTACGTTTACACAGGCTGTGAGCTATTGTTGAATGAAAAAGTGCTAGGGTTGGTCAAGGAAAAAAAATTGGCTGATGGAAGTGGATGGCTGGAAAGGTACAACAAATTGAAGAAGAAACTGGGATTCAATAAGGTTTTAAGATCTCTAACTGGAAAGAAAAGAGGTATAAATGTTTACACAGTGCACAGGATACTATTAAAGATAAAAATGCCAGTTTTGATTGATTGACGAATGGATGTCAATGCTTTGTAGTTGGGAGGGCACTGGATCTTTCAAATCAACTTTATACGATAAACCCCAACTTTATCAGTCTAATGGATGCTGGCCTAAAAGGATTATACTGTACCAAATACATGAGAAAACCAAGCTCATGTCTAAACCCAATATGTCAGTGAACCATGCACAACTATCACTAACCTCTAGTACAACTAATAAAAAAATTGAGATGGTTCAGCACTCAAAATTTCTTACAAAAGGTAACTAGGACACTAGTGATTCTGTGTTGAACCTGTAGCAGATCCGAACACCTTTATAAGGCAGAGCAGTGAAAGAAAGTAAGGAAATAGAAGAAAAGCGATCAATTAGCAAGTTCAAAGGAGAATTCTGCTCTTGTGCAATTGGAGATTCAGATGTTCCATCCCTGGTATGAGCGAGGAGTTGTGTTGTGCCTAAGTGTGACTGGAGATTCAACTGTTGAAAATGCTGTGATGAATAAGATTACTTGCTGCTGTAACTAAGTAACAGCGAATTGATTGTACATGGTATCAGAGCACTGATCCAGTAGATGTTATTGTTAATGGTACTATTCACAGTACTGTTCCTTGCTTCTTTCAGATTCTTCTGAATTGATTTCTGGTTTTCCTCTCGGCTGAACCTGAAATTGATTTCTCCTTTCCATTCCTTACTTTTGTGCAGCAAACTAATGGTTGCCCGCTGTGCTTATGAGGGGCATGTCCCTGTAATATGCACTGCAACCTTCCCTTCCAAGTCAAATGAGCAATTAAAGGGAATGATCTACCTAAGTGTGATTGGAGATTCAGATGTTGACGATGCTGTGATTAATCTCTATTGAGTATTTGCTGCTGTGACTGAGTAACAGTAAAGTCGATTGTAACAGAGATCCCACATGGTAATCTGCAATGAACAAATTAGCCATGCAATTGTGGCCATGATGTCTTCTTCCACACGCTTCTAAAGGCTATCCATGATTCCAATCAATGTAACTAGCTCTCTAAATCAATCAGCATAATTTTAAAGTACTTACAATTTACTGACCCAACAATAATGATGCATGGGCATCAAGGTCTTAAAGACCTATAACACCTGCTGGAGCATCTAAATATGCCACCTTTTAAGAGAGTGCGATAGTTGAATTCTGGTAATAACAGTCCGGTAGTAGTTCTTATATCCAAATTGGAAGAATTAAAAGACTGTAGAAGATCTTCATATGGTCATTTTCTATTTAACCAGGAGCACCGAGGCAATGTGGTATCAGAGAATATCAGGTTTTATGTCATAGGCCTTGAGCCTTCTATTTTACTCTATTTTTTCTATCTGTAGAATTCCTTAAAAGCTAGGTATTTTATGTAATTTCACACTGCTTATTTTAGAAAGTTTCACCGAACAGTAGGTCTGAGGGAGTCTATTGTTATTTATGGGAGTTCAAAATTAAGGAATCAGCCACATTCAAGTAAGCATCCATTTACCTGATATTTAACACTTAAACCATTGCACCCCTGACAAGTGGCTCCTGGAAATGATGTTAAGATAAATGAATCAATTTTAGAGAACTTTTCTTTGGCCAACCACCACTCTGAAAATATTGGTAATGGGATACCACCTACATAAGAAGCATAAAAGATTGTCAATAAGAAGTCCATAATGTACCAGGAAATAGATGACATAAGAACAATTATTGAAAAATCCATGAGCTTTCTGCAATTAAATAACTTACGATTCTGCATCACATATTCACATCATTTACTTCAAGAGTATATAAAAAAAAAAATGGCAACCATTTAACAGCAACAAATGGAAGAAGAACAGACATGGCCGGGTGAGCATTTACATCTCTCTTTGACAATGGAATGATGACTACTGAAGATTCAGAAGTGGGACCAGATCAGTTGTATCCTCAAATCCAGCAACTAAAAAGCTAACATTTTTTTTTTAATTCGCAGCACTAATAAAAAAAATATAGAATGAAACAAGGAAAGCAAAGATATAAAGAGAGAAGACCCCAGACAAGAAGGAAAAGAGAAAATACCATCCAGAAAACAATGAAGTTCTAGCCAATAGTATCCTCACCACCACCGCTAAAATGAAACAAGCAAGGGAAGCCCCCCCCCCTTGGCTAACAACTAAATCTGACTTCAGATAAACGTCTGCACAAATTTCTACATAGAACTGTCAATGGCTGAAAGAGGGCTTTCAAACCAGCACAGTTGTAAATTCAGCCAAATTAACTGTTCAATTTGCTCTTTCAAAAGTACTCTAACATGTCTTCGATATTATAACTCAACTTTACCAGTGCAGTCAATGGCCTCCCCATACGGCCATACCACATCAAATCGAATCCGCTTCAACTCATCTTCTATCCAGGCAACTCCTAAACCACCTTGAATTTCAGATTATAGGAACAGGCAGCATGCCTTTCCACAGAAGCTTCACTATGATATCAAATGTGATAGTTTATCTCAGATCACGTTTTCTCTTTCCTTTTCATGTTTTTGGGTTTTAAGAACATGACAATATTCATACTTCATAGAGTGTGTAATGTATCATCATAGAGTGTGTAATGTATCATCAATAAAGGCAAAAATTTCCAGCCATATGTATTCAAGTCTTAACCTCTGTAGTGAATGACAAAATTCTAGGGAAACACTGTTATCAGTGTATTTCTTGGACTACATCAGCAATAAAATCCCATTTTCTCCACAAAGGCCCCTGAAAAGAGAAAATGAAAAAGGAAATACCAGAGAGAGAGAGAGAGAGAGAGAGAGACATACATGCTAGTGTGCCTGAAAATAGCCACCCTAATGAGATATAAATCATCCAATCAAAGCTCCATCAACAGCCATTAAGAAACACGACTAGGGACAACTAACACTCTTAAAGAGTCCCAAGCCTCCATCACCTCAACATTACAAAACAGCAACAAGCAATGCTAAACCCAGCACCCTTGCCCACTCCTCCCAACAAAAGCATATTCTACTTGAAGCTTGTTATCCCAGAACATAAATGATGAAACAATGAAGCATGTCCACAGTTGTCAGCGGCTCAGTGCCAAGACGAACCAAGGCATTGGAAGACTGCCTAAGCGCTAAGGCAACATGGTGATGTAGATAAGTCACTTGGGCTTATTTTATTGCAAATAAGCCTTGGGTTGTGTTATATATATGTTGGGCCTTTGATCCCATGGGTTTTCTTTGAAATGGGCCACTTTAATGGGCCTAAAATATGGATAGAAGATAGAAAAACGGGATTTAATTCATTAGT
This sequence comes from Macadamia integrifolia, assembly GCF_013358625.1. NCBI lineage: Eukaryota > Viridiplantae > Streptophyta > Magnoliopsida > Proteales > Proteaceae > Macadamia > Macadamia integrifolia. The sequence continues at coordinate 30,173,991 of NC_056570.1, read as the reverse complement.
TTAGTTAGTTGTTATTTAATTCAATAAAGGCCCATTAGGCCATTGGTCGGTTGTAAAGTCCTATATAGACTATTAGTTAGTTAGTTCTACTCCATGTTGGAGTCATAATGTCAAGTCCTAGTCCTATTTTGAATTCCTAGTTGTAGTATAAGTGTCTAGTCCTATTGGGAAACTAGCTCATAAGTAGTTTGATTGCTATTCTGCCCTCTATAAATAGAGGAGCCTATGTATTCATAATTGGAGATTTTTGAATGAATGAATTATTGAGTGATTACTCTTTAGCTAAAAAAAACTATTATTGAGAGGTGAGATGCCTAAACCTTTGTGGGGTGTGATACCCAAAACCTGAGGGGTGAGATACCCATTCCTTTATTCTCTTTCACCCTTCTCAACCCTCTATCGATTCTTCTTTTTCTATTTTTATTTTCCATTTATTGTTATTAGAAGTTCAGACTTGTTAAAGCATACAAAATCAGAATCAGCCAACCAAAAAGTTCTTGTTCATGAAGCCAATCGACCCTCATTGCTACCCAAGATTGAGATCTGATCTAAAGATCCTTTAGAGGACTGGTTCTATACTCTAAGACGATCAATCGATCCTCTCTTGAAAGTTATCTGAAGAAGACAAGTTGATGTTCCTGCAGAATTCTTCACATTCTCTCTTAGGTCTGAAAATCAAGAAAGTGCGTAACTCCATAACCAGCCATCAGAAGCCCTTCATATTTGGGGGTTTTTGTGCCCTCCCTAGGGACTATCTACATCCAAAAGTACAGCTCAATCAGACTCCCACAGACCTGGCCACACCTTTCTCTCTCCTATCGGGTTGGGTTTTGGGCCGATTTTGCTCCTATATGGGTATCATAGTTTTTAAGGCGGTAAGGCGACGGAGGCGTTTGAGGGTCTTTCAGAGCACCTTAGTAATAAGGCGGGCATAAAATGTCGCCTTATCGATTAAAGCGTTCTTGTGTAATTTTTTTATAAAACCAATCTATTTGGCTCAAATCCTAGTTGAATCCTATTACTCATATGCTAAATAAATATTAAATGTTCATATTCATACCAATGTAAGATATTCATCAAGAAAACAAATCAATATAGTGAATAAACTAAGTTCATCTTCATCAATCATCAATCATCAATCATTAATCATCATAACATATTAACATATAATATAAATACATAATTATGAAACAAAATTATAAATATAAAAAAAAAGACATAAAAAATACAAGTATTTATTATACTTACCTCTATGATGCCAAAATGAGTGCCTAAGTCCTAAGGTCATCCACTATATTTCTATTCCCGTCAAAGAAGAATGAAGCTCACCGCTGCCGGAGCAAAATGGTGGCCTAGATCAATGGTTCTTCCTTGTTCCTTGATTCCTTCTCAAAGCCCTTTCTTAAAACCCTTGACAAAATCCAAACCCTATTTGTGAATCGTGTTTTTGTTTTGTTTGTTTTGGTTATTTTTGATGGAGTAAAACTGATCCCATACATCTCAAGTGTTAACAAAACCATACACCTACCAATAAAAAATCTATATTTGGAATCTTCATCAAGTAATTTTAAAATGTGTTTAAAAAAAAAAAACCCATAAGGCGCCACTTCACATAAGGCGGAGCACTGCCTTACCATCTCTAGACCGCATCAGCGCCTTAAAAACTATGATGGGTATTGTATCCTTGGGGGTTTATTTGATGATATTATTTCTTTGCTTCTTGCTCCTATTTGTATTGTTTGGGGTTATAAACTGCAGAGTTAGTTACTTGTAATCTACTCCTACATTACATGGCCCCCGCCTTAAGGCAAACAATGCGACCAAGTGTGATTTTTTATTTTTCACTTTTTTCTAACCTTATGTAGCTACATATACCTTGTATCATAATCAACATTAAGCCACATCAAATCATCAAATCATCAAAGATCAACACTAAGTCACATTAAGTGATAAAAAATCAACAATTAGAGAAATGATCATGTTCTATAATAAGTTGTACTCGTCAAATGATTTTATTTTTATATGAGACTTTTTGTATTAGGTATAGCACAAACCATCTTTCCTACAAATTTAATATTACTTAAATATGAGTTGTAATGATAAAGATATGTTCCGATCAAACATATTTTAAAGTGCACGAATACTGTTAAAATCTCCTGCATGTAAATAATTTTAAAGACATCCAAAACAAAATATTATTCTACTGGACTTTTGGTTATTAGCAATGTTTTACCATGATAAGATTTATAAAATTTTCAAAATTGAGAAAAACCCCAACATTTGAATGTTGAAAATCACCCCTACAACCAAAAATCCAGTTTTTGATCTTGGACTGAGGGGTTGACTTTTTATCCTTTTTGAAACTACTTTTATTGGATTCAAATAGGGGGTATTTGCTTATTTATGAATAATATCTTAAGTGAATGAATTAACAAATATAAAAATGAAATAAAAAATATAAGAACATTTACTTAAATGATGTTTAAACAAGTCTAAAAGTATAAGGCGATATATAGTGCAATAAGGCAACAAGCGCCTAGGATGCAAGAAAACCGCCTGAATGCTTAGGCGACACCTTGAGAACTAAAGAGTATGCCTTTTACTAGTGAATAAGAACTTTCTTGAGATAATGCATGCACAAAGATGCAGAGAAAAGGGAGAAGAAAATCATTTACCCAAGATGCAAATGCCCTATAGTCCCTTCAAGACAAATACAGAATTCAACCTCTAAAAATAGTATAAAAAAAAAAAAAAATGTACCCAAAAAGCCTTAATGTCATATATCTACATAAAATTAATTCTGAATATAAATATATATGTATACAAATCATAGTTGTCAACGCATTGACTAGGCATCCAGGCGCAATCAAGGGTCCAAGTGACAACATACCTTATTGGATGCAGGAAAGGCAACAACCTTGGTCACCTGGACGTGGCCTTGGCCAGCCTAACACCTTATTGTATGGTCTTCTTTTTATGTTTATTTTTTATATCATATGAAATTGATTCTAATTCTAACCCTATTTTTTTTTTTTTATATGTTTTATGAATATGATTATATTATATCCTATGCTTTGTTTATTATATGTTCGTTTTCTCATGATAGGTCATACTAGCATAATTATATCATATGGCTTCTATATTGATTCCTGATTTTGCTTAAATGCTGATTCTTGATGTAGCATATAAGCATAACTATACCATCACTTGTCACTACAATACATAAATGCACACCTAGAGAACCTAGACAATGCCTAAGCAGTCGCCTTGTTACCTAAGCATCCCTCCATTGCCTTGGGTTGCCTCGTCTACGAAGATATAAATGTGGACAAAAAGTTCATTGCTTCACAATCAACTAAGGGAGTCTGTGGTCTGGACAAAATGAACCTCGTAAATGACATAATAACATTCCCCCCCATTACAAAATGTGCTGAGACTCGCAATTGTGTCCCATCCAACTTCCCAAAAAGTTGTGGTTGGTCGGGCAGATCAGCGACCCCTCACTCTATATATATATATATATATATACATGACTAATATGAACTACTCCTCTGTCATGGACAAGGAAATGGTATGGCTAAAGATAATCAAAGCTTCCCTACCAGCAACAAAGTTTGCAATGTGATAAACTTTAAGAAAATATTTTTCAGAATTGTGACTCTACAACAACTACGATAACACAAACTAAGAATTCATGTAAAGCGTAAGGAAAGGTAATACCATCACGAGACAGCTGCTCGGATAATTGTTCACCAAACACGCCATCATTGGTATGCATACAAGATATAAGTGCCCTAATTCTTTCTTCATTGCCAAGCCAGCGCCCAATCATCATAATCATTTCCTGAGTCAAGCTAATCTCTGCCGAAGACTCATCAGCTAAAGTTATGGAGTCGGTTCCTCCTATGCAAACTTCAAGATCACTGAGTATGCTTCTTGAATGACATCGGAATTCAAAAAGCCTTTCTTGAATGCTTCGGCACACTTTGTCCAACTCTGTAGAGCTGACTTCTGTGGGCTTAACCTAGAAGGAAGGAAAGAGGACATGTGGCATAAGAATGCATATAAATTTTGACACAATTAAGTTTTTTTTTTTTTTTTTTTTTT
>NC_056570.1:30160241-30169864 GCF_013358625.1 Macadamia integrifolia | reverse complement strand
TTTTTTGGTGAATAAATATTTCATTACCAAGCAGGAAAAAAAAATAAAAAAATACAGCCCCTAAGAAGGGGATGGGGAGAGAAATAAGCAAAATCCCAAACTCAAAGGGGAGGGCCATTCCTGATGATAGAGCTAGAGATCCCAAGAATTTACAATATGACAGTTTCTAGGGGAGGGATTACATGTTGCAAAACTTGGAAACAATCTCTCCTATGAAGGGGTAAGGCTGCGTACTTTTGGCACTCTCGACCCTACAGTAGTGGTAGCCTTGTGCACTGGGTTGCTCTTTTTTCTTTTTAAGAAACCCGAAAAATCTTGACCTTCACATCAAAGGAGATGGAGCCACAAATATTTTCAAGAGAGCGAGAGTGGAGGTCCATTTCCTATGATTTCTTTCCATCCAGATCTGGATTATGACATAATTAAGTTAATACCTCAAGTTCAAGATGATTTCCGTAACGTGTTTTCAAATGCTGAGGACTTCCAATGCACCTAAGCTGGCCTCCAACCTTCACATTAAGAGAAAATTCAGGTCATTAGTGCATGATACTGGTTTTCAACTTAATGGATGTTAAAAGAAATGCCATATAATAAGTACCATTATCCCAATTCGTGTGCAGAGTGCTTGAGCTTCATTCATACTGTGAGTCGTTAGAATAACTGCCGTCTTTCCAAGTCTGGTTGATAGCTGCGATATAACTTCCCACATGAATCTTTTGGCAATAGGATCCATACCTACAAGTTTTATGAATAGGATAAATACAAATGGGTGGCACCACCAAGAAGGAAACAATTGAAATTCGCACCAAAGAAGAGATACCATATGCTCATTGTTGGATAGATAGAACTGGGTAGAACAGTTCCATTTCCAGTGTTTGAAGAGATTTTGAGAGTAGAAACAGAATTTTTCTAATCAAAAGTGAAAATCCATCAAATCCATTACCCATGTTTGAATTCCATTCATGACTATCTTTATTTCAAACTCCACCTTAAGATGGTTTTGTATTAGCACCCTTCTCCTTATTAACCACCACCCCGAATCCCCCGAGTTTCAGGTCAGTGTTCATTGCCACCACCTGATGCAGTTAAATCAGAAAAAGGTTTATTTTAGTGGAAACAAGCCTTGAGTTGGGTTCTATACATATTGGCCTTTGGGTCATTGGGTTTTCATTGTAATAGGCCTAAAATAGTTCTCACGGCATCTAGAAGACCCATGCGTTAGAAGGGGCCAGGACACAAGGCGCTAGGCACCGGCCTATGTGACCAAGGCACTTTGATGCCTTGACAACCACGGGCCTAAAACATGGTTAGAAGCTAGCCTAAAACATGGTTAGAAGCTAGGACTGCGAGAGTAGTTAAGTAGGATTAGTTTAGAGTCTTTGTTACATTACAAGTTAGCTAAGCCGCAGAATCATTAGGAATTTGAGTCTGAATTCCATTACAAATCTATGTTCTGTTTTAAGAGTCCTAGTTTGAGTAGAAGTATCAAATACTAGTCTGTTTTGACTATTTTAAGTGGTAGTTTGTATTCCAAATTAGTTTAGGAGTGTTCGAGAGGCAGTTTACGAAATCCATAGATAGATGTAGTGGCCTATGGCCTCAGACAGCAATTTTTATGAAATAAAACCTTGAATTTAAGTTTTGCCGTTGTAGATTCAGTAGTGTGTTGTGTGGATTCCAAGTGGGGCTTTGGTCAATTCTTAGTCTAGTTATCTTTCTTTCTTTCTATTTTTCTCTCAATCAGAGGCCATAATTTTCTGTTCTCAATACACTCTAGCATATCCGATTTTGTTCAAGCTTCAGTTCTGTTATGTAGAAAATAACACACAAGTTGGAGGTTACTGTACTGTTTTGACTATAAGCTGAAGTCTGAGACTATGTTACACTGCTTTCTGAATTTCTGTCATCAGTTCTAAGATTTCTGGCCAATTGGTACTGGCTCTAGTTTTGTTACTTTCGTTCCTAATAGCACTAGGATTCTTATAGATTTCTCTATTCTGTGATCAGACTTGACCCAAGCTCTGCGGGCTGATCCCGTTAGTAGAATACATTATTTGAGTAAAGTTTTGGGTTTTTCTAAGATTTCTGATTTCTGTTATTAAAGTTATCCAAATTCAGGTTTTGCTTCTCTGTTTTAGATCCTGTTGATAGTTTCTGCTCGACTATTCTGGTCTGGAAACTGGTTTAGATTAAAACCTCAATGCTCCAGGAGTTACAGGTCAAATGTTCACATCTTTGGCTGATCACTGGTAAATTCCTCTCTTGCCAGTCATCACGTGTTGCTTGTGTCTTCGGTCACTGGTCACTAGTTGAGAATTCCCAACATAAATTTTCAACCATGCAGAAGCTGGATGTCAGTTTTTGGCAAGCAACCTCTACCGAGACCCCAACTGATAGGTCATTACAACAACAACAACAACAACAACAACAACTTCTTGGAACACACCCCAATACCCCATGATGCACACTTTAACAAAAGTGATACTAAAATAACTACAAAAAAGGGTGGGAGAGATGATATGTTCTGCATTACCTGCAAAATTAATCATATATACAGATACAGGGAGTCAGGGAGCTGGAATTGTGACATGCACCATCATCCCTGGTACTTGTTATCCTAGTACTTCATTAGTTCAGTCTATATCAGATGTCATTTGATGGTGGCTTAGAATTATAATATGACTGATTAAGAAATTACCATAGTAGACAATGTTAGAGATGCCATTTGTATTCACAATAATCATATACCTGCAATACTTCAACCAACACACCCCCTCCCCCAAAAAAAAAGGGGGGGGGGGAATTTGCAGCTGCTGCATTGCAGGCATCAACCAAAATTCAAAATCCTTGACCTTGTCAGAAAAAATATACATATTTGATACATGAAGCAAAAATTAGTCACTGAAGAGACCTGTCGATGGTTCATCAAGAATAACTATTGGGGGATCTCCAATCATTGCAATAGCAACAGACAGTTTGCGCTTGTTTCCCCCACTAAGAGAAAAAGATGGCTTATCGGCATGCTTCAATAAGTCAAACTCCACCAACTTTTCTATGACAACCTGTGCAGCATGTAGATTAGTATTAACATTCTATGGCATGACAATCACTAGAATTCATGGGCAAGATCAAAAAGGAAGGTGAAAAATATTCAGAAGCTAACTATGAAGAAAGAAGCTAGTGGCTATATGTACTCATACTTCTTTCATCATGTTTTCTGGGACTCCTTTAATTCTTGCATAAAGCTCAAGGTGTTCTCTGGCAGTTAGAAATTCTAGAAGAGCATCAAATTGTGGGCAATAACCAATCTGGAGAAAAAAAAGGAGGGGGGGTGGAAATGAGTTAAATGAGTTACATGAATGCCAATATATACAACTATCAAACCTTCTCTGTAAGTCTAACAAATAAGTGGAGCAAGAATTCAAATTTTACATGTCGCCGAGCAGCTTTGGGTTGTGAACAAATATCATTGCCAAAAATATACGCAGTTCCATCAGTTGGGTATTCTTCTCCTGCACATAGGAATTCAGAAAACATTGGAAGGAAACATTTATTAATTAAGAAAATCATGCGTCTTAGTCAAAACCCAAGGAACCTTATCATAACATTACTAAACATCCTAGCAGCCGTAGATCATGTGCATTTTTTGACAGCTAAAATACTTTGCCCTTTTATAATAGAAGAAACTTACATACCAGTTAACATGGATAGGGTTGTAGTCTTCCCTGCTCCATTGGTTCCCAGAAAGCCAAAGCATTCTCCTTCTTGAACAGAAAAAGAAAGTGAATGAACTGCAACCTTTGTACCCTGATTCATCCCTCCAGGATAGACCTAAAATTGGAGTTAAAGAATGGTTCAAATGCCAAAAGATGACATAATATCTGACTGAGGAATTTCCATATTGATGAAAGCTACATTTATAAAACCCGATAATACGTACCTTTCGGAGATTACGCAAGTAGATTATGGAATTACCAGCAGAACCTGAAAGTACCCTGTGTCTCTCTGCCTGCACATCTATATCTTCATCAGCTGCAAAGGTAAGACCTTCACAGGAAGACTTCAATAAGGGTTCCAAATAACTGTGGGAATTGTTGAGTTTGAGATCCCTTGGAGTCCTCCACCAGTTCATTATGACTGAGGTTAACTTGTCAGGAGGCAATACTTCAAGGCCAATCGTGAAAATGAAGTAAACAATACTCTGTACAGAAGAGAAGAAAAAAGTCTTAGTGTCCTAGCATTTTATCAAATAATATTTCACAGTTCATAATTGTCCAGGAATGATTACAAGATATGATGATAGATGAAAGGATTGATATATTTATTTTTTGGATGAATAAATAAATTCATTACCACGGGAAAGAATATACAAACGAAAGGGAGGGGGGAGCCTAAAGGAACCAGCCCTCAAAGGAGGGGAAAATAACAGCAAGGGGCAGAAAGCCCAACTAAGATAAAGGGAACTCAGGGGGGGGGGGGGGGGGGGGAGATGGAGAGAGGGAGGCCTTAGGAGACAACAATAAGCCTGTTCCTTGGGGAATTGCAGACCGGGCGATGCCGAAGATGGCCAAGTTTGGAGCCAACATCAAAGTAGATGTCATTCCAAATATTTCAAAAGAACGAGAACTAGGAGTCCATCTACGGAGATTTTGCTTCATCTAAATCTGGTTGATGGCAGCGGCAAAAGCAAGCTTTCCGACAGTGTCACAAATAGAAGATCCACCATAAGTCATGTCAATCCAGATCCATTCTCTAAATAAAGGGAGGATAGTCCAGATTACAATGGAGAAGGGGCAAGAGAAAAAAAAATGATCGGCATCTTCAATGCCATCCTAGCACAGACAACAGGAGGAGGAACCTAAATGTGCCAGTAGATGAGAAATGACTAAGTACGGACGCAATTGGAGACAGCACGCCAAGCAGTGAAGTTGTGGCAAGGGATATGACCTTTAAACCAGATGGTGTTACGCCAAGGAATGAGGGGGCCTTTTGAATGAATGAAATCCCAAGTAGAGGCAGATGTGAACAATCCCGATGTGGAGGGAAGCCAAAGAACCTCGTCTTCCCTTCCTTGGTATCCCGGAGGGATGGGGGGAAGGGAAGACCTTAAGTCAGCAAGGGGAGTGGGAGAAGGAGGAGACCATCCATTTAAACATTTACTTAAATGACATTTGGCATAAATAAGTGACAGAACACAAGGTGACATGCAGTGCAATAAGGCAACTGGCACCTAGGCCCCAGGAAAACCGCCTGGACGCCAAGTCATCGCCTTGGTGATGCCTTGACAACTATGCTCTAGGGGTGACCAAAGAGAGGAAGATACCCGAGGTGTGCCATGGGTCTAACCAGAGGAAGGTGGAGGAGCCATTACCAATGGTATAAGATAGGGCTCGGAGAAGGCCTGCATCTTAGAATTTTACACCAAATCCAGCAGTTACCAGAGGAGAGGGAGGCAGTACAGAGAAAATAATTTTTTAGAGAAGAGTAAACCCAAGAGACCCAAATGCTCTGCTGCTTTGAGACGATTTTCCAAATGAGCTTCAGGATACCCACAGAGTTGGTATCTTTGATATGTCTCAATTCTAAACCACCCTCAGCCTTGGGACAACAAACTTTGGACCAGCACATAGGGTGGAGAAATTTCGTGGTAATTCTGGTTTTTGTGTTTCTTCTTCCAATTGCAAGCTTCTTTATCGTGTTTCCTCTTCTTTTACCCTTCAAGCTCAACTAAAAATGAAAAGAACTCACCAACCATCTACATATTCATTCCACCTTTCCAAGGGAACATGAAATCGGTCATTCAAGTTTTTGGAATGCATTCTATTTTACCATTAAGCCTACTAGAGTTGGTTTTATCTAAGCAGGCTAAAGCTTTGAATCCTATGGGAGAATATTGATGTTGCTCTCTCCTCTGCCTTATTTATGGCTACATGGAAGGACAGAAAGACTAGAATCCTTAAAACACCCTCATTGTAACTTGCCTAAATGGCTGATAAAGTTATAATATTTCCTTTATGCTGTTCTTATGGCCATTGTTCTCAAAGTATTCAAGTAGATAAAAGTGTATTTCAGTGGGATGCACTCATCCATAAACATTTAGTATTGTGCTTCAAGTGTGTTCTTTATACAGCTTTTATTAATTGTAATTTATGAATTTATTGTTTAGCAGAAATAATGCAAAATTAATTTAAAATTTCTAATTGACTGGTGAAGGACAAGGCAACAGAAAACTTACCACTTTGGAACAAAGGAATAAAAGAACAATAAAACAGGATAAGAATGAGGAACAAATGTACATCATTAGTATCATATATGTCAAGGTGACAAGGGCCACAACATCACCCAAGGCATTAGAGAGGGGCCCTAGGCATGCAGTATATGTAATAGAGCAAGGATAATATTATATAATTAAGGTTATATGCAACATTAAAGACAGATCAATGCAATATGTAAGAAAATGACTGTGCCTACCTGTTGGTTCACAAGACAAATATATTACATTATCAGAAGAAATACAGATGCATGTTCATTGCTATCTTTCATCATTTTTCTTTTAGATAAATAATTACAGTATATCCTTGAGCATTGATGCATGCTGAATTAGATAAGAACAGTACCTCAAGACCAAGATAGCAGATTGAAGCACCAGTAATGTTCCAGTCAAGGATTCTATCACTGGATTCAAGTTTCATCCCTTGTCGTCGAAGAGCCAGCGAAGCAAGACCATCCGCAAAGCAGAATCCTGGTGATAATCTGAAGAAGTTCTGGTAGAATCAAAACAGATTCAGGTAAAGGCATGCCAGATACTGTAGATCAAGCATTCTTAGAGTAATAAGCAGACAAAGTTAATCTGAAACCTAAGTACTTAAAAAAAAAAAAAAAAAAAAAAAAAAAAAACGATGCACCATAGTTGCCATGGCATCTAGGCGGTAGGCGACCCAAGGCAGACGTCAAGGCAACACTAAAAAGCCAAGGTGGTGCCTAGGCAACCAAGGCACCCTTCCCGTAAAGGGCACATAAACACCTAGGCATCCAGGTGATGCCTTAACTATGCAGTTAACATATAATATTGATGCACTTTTTTGAGGTTCAAATTAATTTACGACAGATTGAAACCCACATGAGATCTTAGATGCATATTGGAACTCATAAAAGAACGTGCAAAACAAACAGTAAAAGGAAACTTTAGCTGCAGTTAGGTGAGAAAACATTTAGTATATTCAAATTCAAGTGCTGCACACATGCTGACATACATGATTCAGTGGTTGCAAATAATAAAATAGTTCAACAATAATCAGGCCTCTCTTTGGGTGACAATACTTTTGGGCACTCAGTTACTCTACAGCCTCATGGTTGTAAATGTTAATTTATTAAGGAAAACGACATAAATCCAAATCATAAAAAAAAAAAAAAAAATTGGGTGAATTAGAAATTCATTGCCAAGGAAAAGAGAGATTGGGGGGTGGGGGGCAGCCCTTAGGGGCAAAAATAAAAACAGAAAAACCTACAAAAGGATGCTACAGCCCAGTAGGGGGGGGGGATCTAAAATAGGAGGTGAACCCCAAGAAGATATAATAAAGTTGTTTCTGAGGGAGTTTGCAACCGGCAGGGCCTCAATGAGAGAAAGCTTGGGGAAGACTTCAAAGTAGATGGAATTCCAAATATTGTCAAAGAACTTGGAGTTGGAAATCCATCTATGGAGATTTCGCTCCATCCAGATGTGGTTAATAGCCACCCCGAAGGAATGTTTTCCAGCAGCGTTACAAATGGTCTTACCCGCAAAGGTCATGTCAATCCAAATTCATTCTTTAGAGAGGGGAAGGGGGGATCACATAGAAGGCCAACAATGAGAGCACTCTTTTCTAGATAGAGGAAACATGGCACTCAAAGAAGAGGTGGTTAATATCTTCATAACCTTTCCATCAAAGGCAGCAAGTAGGGGAGACAGGAATATGACGATGGATGAGAACAGCTTGGGTTGGGAGGAAATTAGAAAGGGTTCTCCATATGGCAAGGAATGTGGAATCTAAACCATATGATTTTGAGCCAAGGTCAAGTGGTGCCCTTAGAACGAACAAGATGCTAGGTGGAAGAGGATAAATTTCCAAAGGAGGAAGGAGACCAAATAATATTATCATCCCTAGAGGATAGGGGGGAAGGATGGACCAAAGGGGGGAGAGGGAGGTGGGGGTGGGAGGAGGGGAGCAGGCACCATTGGTGATGATAGAGGAGACTGAGAAGTCTTTGGCAAGGCCAGAGGAATAGACTGATTTATGCCACATAAAAAGAAAGAGAACCCCCAAGGGGTGCCAGTTGTCAAGCCAGAGAGAAGTGGCTTAGCAATTACCTATCTTACAATGGATGACATCCATGGCAAGAGGCCAAGCCTGCAGGATTTTATGCCAGACCCAAGAGGCATCTTGAGAGAGAGGGACAATCCAAAGGGAATCTTTGCAAAGGAAAGAGGAGTAGACCTAATAGTCCCATATACTATGTTGTTTGGAAGCAATCTTCTAGATGAGCTAAGCAGCCGGGTTGTCATCCTTAATTCTTTCGAGACCAAGCCCTCTCTCTTCCTTGAGGAAGCAGATAGAGGACCAACGGATGGGGTGGAGGAATCTGGACAAATCTCCACCTTTCCAGAGAAAAGAGCATAAGAGAGATCTCAATGGCCTTAATGGTGGCCTTAAGGAGGGAAAGATACCAGACTAGTAGATGTAGAACGATTGGAGGACAAGACTTAACAAGCTCCAGTCAACCAGCATAAGTAAGGAGCTTTCCTTTCTAGAGTTCGAGCCTTTTTCCTAATATTGTCCAGCATAGGAGTACGGTGGTGGGCAATGAGCCTAGTGGAGAAAAGGGGGAGGCCGAGGTACTTGACTGGAAAGGAGCCAAGAGAGAATCCCGTCAGCTAAAGGTGGTGGGCTTTGGTGTCATCAGAGACACTGGAAAGAAAGATGCTGGACTTCAGGAGACTGGTGTAGAGACCAAATATGGATTCAAAGGAGCGGAGGGAGGAGATAATGGTTTGCATGGAGAGGGGTCAGCTTTGGAGAAAATCATAAGATCATCTGCAAAGGTAAAATGGGTTAATTTTAAAGATTTGCATTTGGGATGGGGGAGATGAGAAGATCATTGGTATGCGAATGGATGGATCTAGAAAGGACCTCTAATGCAAGGGAGAAGAGAGAGGGGGAAGGGGGGGCAGCCTTGTTTGCTACTAGCAGTAGGGGCAACGAAACCAGCCAGGGAGCCATTGATAAGGATAAAGAATTTTGGGAGGAGATACAGGCAAAGACCCAGTTAACGAAAGTTGCAGGAAGGTCATAAAAAGTAAGATTTTTTTTTAGTGACGAAGTCCCATCTGATCGAATCAAAGGCTTTATGGATATCTATCTTGAGAAGGGCAGAAGGGATAGGGTTTTCCTCCCAAAGCCACGAACAATTTCATGCCAGAGGATGATGTTGTCTTCAATGCTTTTGCCAACTATGAAAGCTGATTGATTGGGACTGACAAATGACTCCCTGGATCCGGGAAGCAAGGATCTTAGCAATGAACTTGCAACCAGGGATATGGGTCTGAAGTCAGACGTGGAGGAGGCTCCCTCCATTTTGGGAATGAG
>NC_056570.1:30148216-30159312 GCF_013358625.1 Macadamia integrifolia | reverse complement strand
TTTCTTCTCCCTACTTCTTCCTTCTTCGTATGATTAGTTTTTTTTTTTCTTCCTATGGTGACAAAGATGATTGGTTGGTTGATAAGTGTAGGTTCAGGTTCCACTTATCTATGGAAACAATTGGTGGTAGCAGTGGGGGTGAAAATACAAGTACTGCTGCTACTGCACAATCAACGATTGATCCAAGCAAGGATCCGAAAAGGAGATCTAAGTCAAATGATCCTGGATGGAAATATGGGTATTGGCCTAACGTATCTGACAGAAATTGGATTAAATGTACCCTTTGTGGGAAGGATGTCAGGGGAGGAATAAAATGATTGAAGCAACATCTTATTGGTGGCTATGGAGATGTAGCCAAGTGTGTGAAAACAACTGAAGCAATTGCTAAAGAGATGAGAGATGCAATATTGAAGAACCAGAGGAAGAGGAACTTTGATTGTTTGGATGATTTGGATGTTAGTGATGGACCTACAGAAGTAACCCGTTCACAACATAATATAGTATCTGATTTGGGGGTCTCATTTCCTATCCCTAGCTCTGGGACAACTTCAAGAAGAAATAAAGCTATCATTCAAACACAATCCAAACAACAAGTAAGGGGTCCCATGGATAAGCATGTGAGGAGGACTCCTGAAGAAGTGGTTGCAGATAGGCGGGATAAAGTTTCATATCAAACAACAATGGAGAACCGAGTAAGAGGAGAAGAAGAAAGAGATAAACTTCGTTCTTATTTTGCAAGGTGGGCTTATGAGAGTGGTGTTCCATTTAATGCTTTAAAGTTAAGGAGTTTTGAGGAATTGGTAGAGGCAATTGGTCAATATGGACCAGGTTTCAAGCCCCCTTCAATTCATGACTATAGGGGGCCTCTATTGAAGTCTGAAAAGGATAAAATTGATGAGTTAAAGGTGAAGTGTCAAGGATATTGGAGGAAACATGGGTGCACACTCATGTCAGATGGGTGGACAGACAAGAGAGGAAGGCACCTAATTAATTTTCTTGTCAATTGTCCGGAGGGGACTTTTTTTTGGAGTCTGTGGATGCATCTAGCCAATCACAAACAGCTGAAATGTTATTTAAGCTACTTGATAGCAAGGTTGAAGAGATTGGTGAAGATAATGTGGTTCAAGTAGTCTCTGATAATGCTGCCAACTATGTTGCAGCGGGTCGACTACTAATGGAGAAAAGGAAGAGGTTATTTTGGAGTCCATGTGTAGCTCATTGCATAGACCTTATGATGGAGGAAGTAGGCAAATTACGCTCTTATATGTCTGTTATATCGAAGGGCAGGAAATTGACTGCATTCATCTACAGGCACACTCGTCTTCTTGAAGCCATGAGGCAAAAAACAGGAGGAGACTTAGTGAGGGCTGGAATGACTAGATTTGCCTCTTCCTTTTTAACACTCCAGAGCTTATACAAGCACAGAGAATCTCTGAAAAAATTATTTGTTGATGATGAATGGTCCCGTTCTAAGCTTGCATCTACAGAGGCAGGGAAGAATGCTTCTGAGACTGTGTTTGCTACAACATTCTGGAATGGTGTGATGGATTGTATAAGAGCATCACAGCCTCTTCTTCAACTCTTGAGGATTGTAGATGGTGATGAGTTGCCTGCTATGCCTGAAGTATATATGGCAATACAAGTGGCAAGGAAGAACATAAAAAAAAATTTTGGAGATGATGAAAGGAAATGGAAGAAAATCATAGCGATTGTTGATCACCGTTGTGAGACTATGATGAATGGATCAATATATTTAGCTGCCTTTTTCCTCAATCCAAACAAGTTCTTTAAGGCAATAGCAGATAATCCTGATAATGAGTTGGACTTAGCTCAAAAAGCAAGTGATGCCTTCAATGATGTTCTTGTAAGGTTGGTGCCTGATGAGACCTTGCAAGATAAGATCATTGTCCAGGTTGACAAGTATACCACTGTTCAAAGAAGTTTTGCAAAGGACATGGCGATTAGACAAAGGGACAAGTTGAATCCTAGTAAGTATATTTCCTTTTAAAGTTCTAATTAGTTTAGAACTTTGTATGTTGATTTTTTACTTAACTTATTTTTTTATATTATATATTTATAGTCTCTTGGTGGTCTCGACATGGAAGTACTGCTCCTGACCTTTCAAAGCTTGCATTGCGCATACTTGGTCTTTGTTGCTCATCTTCTGGTTGTGAGTGCAATTGGAGCACATTTGAATTTGTGAGTATTGACTATTGAGTTCTGAATACAATAGTACATGCACTTCACTTAATATGGTTTTATTGAAGATAAGTAGATAACTTCATATTATTAATGTTTTTCAGATTCACACCAAGAAGAGGAATAGGTTAGAGCATCAGCGGTTAAATGATCTTGTCTACATTCAATATAATCGCCGACTTCAAGCAAGGTTCCAAGAAAGAAAAGAACAATGTAGAAACTACAATCCATTGTTGCTCGATGATCTTAATTGGATTAGTGAGTGGATGATTGGTGAATCAGAGGATGAATTAGTGCATCCTGAGAATGATATCACTTGGAGAGATGTTGATAGAGCACTTGGAGCATCTTCATCATACCAAGGCCATAATAGACCAAGGAGGGCTCCAGCATCTACCAGTGGAACCAATCTTTGCTATACCCGGCGTGGTAGGAGGGTTGAGCTTGAGGATTTGTCAGATGAAGAAGTGGATGAGATGAGTGAAGAGGATATTCGTGATGAAGAAACATTGAGGATGATTATGGCATAGCTCCAAATGATGCAAGCCAGCAACAAAATGCAGATGAAGAAGAAGATTTTAATTTAATTACTGATTTTGATTGAAAGTCTTTGAGTCTTAGAACTTTGACGTATTTTGAGTCTTTAAACTTTAAAGTTTTTTGAGTCCTTGAACTTTTAAGTATTTGACTTTCTTTGTTTACTAAATTCTTAGCATTTTAGTTTATTTTATGTTTTAGCTTCATTGAAGTTTAAAGTTTTTTAGAATGATTAAGAATCCCCAGGTTAGTCACTTCTCATCCATTTAATTTGGCATCTCGATTTTTACTTTCGATGTATTTTAATTCTAAGTTCTTAATTACTTCTTTGACAGGAGTAGAAATATAGTGGATGACCTTAGGGCTTAGGCACTCATTATGGCATCATAGAGGTAAGTATAATAAATACTTGTATATTTTATGTCTTCTTTTCTTTATATTTATAATTTTGTTTCATAATTATGTATTTATATTATATGTTAATATGTTATGATGATTGATGATTGAATATTGATGATTCATGATTGTATATTGATGATTGATGATTGATGATGAATTGATGATGAACTTAGTTTATTCACTTTATTGATTTGTTTTCTTGATGAATATCTTACATTGGTATGAATATAAACATTTAATGTTTATTTAGCATATGAGTAATAGGATTTAACTAGTATTTGAGTCAAATAGATTGGTTTTATAAAAAAAAAGTACACAAGAACGCTTTAGTCAATAAGGCGACGCTTTATGTCCGCCTTATTGCTAAGGCGCTCCGACAGGCCCTCAAACGCCTTAGTCGCACCAGCGCCTTAAAAACTATGATTTGTTATCCTCCCAAAGTTTCCTATCCACCTGCCGAAGCTTCACATGAGGGGGAGTGTTGAGATGTATTGGGTTGGGTCATAACCAGAACCCAAGGACAGAGTTGAGGATGTATATGAGAATCATATATGGAAAACAGATCTCCACCTCTTCGTTGGATGTAGGCATACTGCTGAACCACGTGAATTCTTACATGTCTTCTTCTCCCTTGTTCTCTTTTCTCCTATCTCCATGTTTAACTGGAGCTACTCCTAAATTACCCTACTTTGTTCATTCCTTATTTTATTAACTATTTTTACCACTCATCCATCTCAACATCTTCATTTCAGCTACACTAAGTTTGCTTATATGTTTAACCCCCCCCCCCCAAAAAAAAAAAAGTTTGCTCATATATTGGTCTACACTACGTCACCACCCAACATTCAAATCCATTGCTAATCGTATACTTGTCCTATAAAATTCTTTTTTGAGTTTTAAAGGAATACAAAGAATCACATAACACTCCGGACACTGTCTACATTTTTTTTTTTTTTTAAATGACTGAACCTAGGTGCCTTAAATTATTACTTTGCAATATCTCCCTACTGTGGAACTACAATGGAACTATTCTAAAAAAACTTATACATGTGATGGCAGAATGACATTGACCTTAAAAGGCTCATACTAGAATGATTTGTGTACAATTTAATTTCAATTCTTAAACCAACAAATCATAGTGTAACATAAAACAACTGAGACTCCTACTACCACAAAATCACACTCTCAAACTTGTGAATCCAATCCTATATCATGAAAAGCAGCACTCTTACAACATGCTAATATTAGCGTAAAACATTCACGTATAACCATGTTATGCACTGGAGTAACTAAGGGACTCCCTAGTCAATGAACATTTCAAATAGAGATGGCTACTCGTCTTGGATGGCCTTTCCAAGTCAAACTTTGTTTTCATTTGGTGAACCAATTGCAGGTTTTCTCAGGTTTTAATTTTACCAAATCAATACTCAATTTAAGGGATAATATATTCATATTATTTTACACCACACCCCCCCCCCCCCAAAAAAAAAAAAAGAGATTAAATCTTCATATCCGATTAAGAAGGCAATTATAAACCAAATTTACATCATTACCTGTTAGAGAAAAGCACCTCAAGTTCGTATTCTGAAGTGCTCTTGGTAGCTTCTACCAACATAGTTACAATCTCAGTCTTTCGAGTACTGGCCATGAGGACATCATACTCAGTTGGGATTATAATGGCAAAAAAATTATCATTCAGCTCACTCAAACAAAGCTTATCAACAGCTGCCAGCGCAATTCGCCGCTTAAGGGCATCAGTCTCTGGATCAACAATGTAAATGGCAAAGTCTGTAATTAAAAGAATACGGCGCTTCATCTTCCCTGATCCAGTGAATTTCAAAACCTTATCTGCAAAGAGAACCTGTCGATCACCTGAAGAAAGGAGAACTTCATTTAAGCACAAACTCTGAAAAAATACCAAGTTTACCTCTCTGTTAGACTGTTAAACTGTTAAGTATGACCTACCAAAAGCAAACCACTAAATATGGTATAAATAGCAGGGCATTAACTTTTCTATTTGACACGGGCTCAAATCTCTTGGGTGTTTTAATTGCCATCAGATTTTTCTTGTTTCATTTGGTAGTACAGCTGTTTTTGGACCTCAGATTTGATATTTACAGTCAGAGGCTAGGGAAAATCTTTCAATAATTCTCTTTTTCTTTTGTTCGGGGGGGGGGGAATGGAATAATGTTTCTGTGGTGATGACAGCTTGAAAAGGAGAGGCATGTGAAGCAGTTAGACAAACTCAAATCTCTTGGGTATTTTAATTACCATCAGATTTTTCTTGTTTCATTTCGTAGTACAGCTGCTTCTGGACCTCAGATTTGATATTTAAAACTAGAGGCTAGGGAATTTTTTCCAAAAATTCTTTTCTTTTGGGGGGGGGGGGGGGGAGTTCACTGTCATGGGAATGGAATAATGTTTCTATTTGTATTTACACAAAAAAAGTCAAATTCCTGATCAAACAAGTCAATTCCATCTTGAACATTAGTTAGAGGACAAGGGGATGAAAAACTGATATTACTAAGATAGAAGATAAGTATATAACAGACCACCATGGCATTGAAATCACTAAAGGGCCTTGCAGTTAAATTAAATCCCCCAACATGCATCCATTCTCATAAACCCTTTTTGGGCCAGCACATCTATTAGCACTTTCCATGTATCTTACTGGACCAAGATGTTCAAAAAAGAGAAAACATTCGAGGCTAGCTAGACAAGATTCGTGAGCCTCCATATTCTAGTAAAGGTATTGCATCTCAGCCATAAGGAGGCCTAAGAACCTTGGAAGGGCCTCTCTTCTAATAACTCTGAAGAAAAGCTAAACTGAACCCTGAGGTACACTGTTAACACACGTTTTCAAAACTTGTGGTCAATTTTTTTCAACAAAAATTGGTCAATGCAGGAAGCCAGGAACATCTCAAATACAATAAAATTTCTTCTTTGGAAACTCTATCGTGTAGGCATAGATTGGTATGGCCAACTTTATTGTCAAATTTGATCCATGTTACAGGTTAATTCCATCATTTTTCTTCAGGTGTATTTTTTAAATATCGTGTCTGAAGCCAAATGTGATTTCCCCCCTTCTCCATCTAAGATTTTCTTCCACTCAAAAACCCTCCTTCATGCCTAAGGTCAACCCCCAAGCCTCCAAGATTGTGAAGGTGTAGTAAATTATCGACCTTAACCTTGATATGATAAGGTAGGGATTGTTTACTTTGGGCCCATCACCCATAGAAGAAGGATCTTGAAACTATCCTAAAATTCCAATATTACTCCATCTCATTGGTTGATAAGTTGCTCTTTTTGCACATGAACGAACCATCTTGACAAATTTGCCTGATCTTGCTCTCGTAGTGTATGCTGTAGTTAATTTAACTATTATCAGTATATTGGAAAAAATAAGCTACTGCAAAAAGGCAAAGCGGACTTCTTTTACTCAACAAAATATAATAAGAAAAAAGGAGAAGCCCTCAAAAGTCTCTCACGGACTTCTTTGCTCTCTACTCACTTCTCTTCTTCTTCCTTTTTTCTTCTTTCTTACACTACCAAATCTTTAACGTTTTTTGATAGATCTATTGAATCTCTAATGTTGCTCTTAGCTAATCAATCTAAGTCTTGTCACCATCTAGTGCTACCCTTAGATCCCACAGATGCACTATTTGTGACTCTCTGCCCATACTGGAATACCACTTGTTCATCTCAAGATCCACCTTAGTGCACTTAGACTACTTTCCAGTTTACATCACCTTGTAAAATCTGCACCAAAGCTACTCTCACTTTATTGTTTTTGATTGCCATTCTACTACTCAAACCAGAAAAAATTCATGTTTTGTTAATTTGGAAATGAAAATATCAAATGCTGAAGTATCGAAATAGCAGACATTGCTTAAACAATAAAATCTGAGATGACTAGTAGATTTTTTACTCCCATTCAACAGAACCAACTTTCCAAGACATAAATCAAGCTAATCTTTTATAGGCAGGGGATGGTCTATGTCAGCTAATTAAAATGTGAAGCTAAATGAAATTTACAAAATTTCAGAAGAAAAAGGACCCCCTTTTTGCTTCTTTTCCAACAGAAAGAGACTTAAATTCTACAAGCCTCCATCAACAACCGTCTCGATACAAGCCTTCAAAGCAAATTCGGTCACTCTTCCATACAACAGTATAAGTTCAAAATTTTCCAATTTCACACCAAGAAATAGCACAACCCAAATGGATCCAGCAATGTATCGCAATCTTATTATAAAAATTCCCCCAAAAAGAATATCAAATATAAGAAGATTTATGTTCTAATAGGTACCTTGTTTCTCCAAGATCTTCATGAGATAAGGTTGAGAAGGGACATCGAGATAATCTCCTTGATAATCTCTATGAAGCGAAGCTCTTCTTCTAACCTTGACCCCCATGAAAGGCTCTTGATCTTCTGTGACGTTGTTCTGGGACGATTTAAATCGAATCCCGCTCTCCTCTTTGGCTTCTGGTGTATCTACAACGTCGTCATCGTTATTTCTACCAGTATCAGGGACCTGTATATTTACTTTCCGCAACGATTTGAATTTTTCCATTGCAAAAGCGAATCGAAATTTTGCTCTTGAAGGAGAGCACCGATTTTTCTTTTGCCCTCAACAAGAATAAGAAATTCAAAAAATACTGCCAAACCTAGTGACTTGGTCGATCAATTTGGTACAAAATGGGTGGAAGACAAAATCTAGACCATTGCCTTCGTCGGTTCGTCTTGAGCTCCGTCTTCTTTCCCTCTCTGCTCTTCTCCTTGCTTACCGCGTCGATATCAGATGAGACACACACGCACACGGCTTTTGGCTGGAAGGGTTACCGGAAGATTACTCAGAATGTGACTGTCCGGAACTACGGGTAGGTTCATCCGATCGGTGATGAACGACGCTGAGATATTGAGAGGGAACCTCCAGACCCTATACCGTTGATGATCGCGTCGGAGTTTTGCAACTGGGGCTTCCGGCTTCCGAGTTCTGGGAATTGTGAAGAGATGCTAACTCTTTCGGAGAGGGCAAAGGCTTTCTTCCACTATAAGCTACCAACTCCATGGTAGAAATGATAGAAGTTACAATTACTTGAATGTCGTCTAATTATTTTACCAACAAAAACAAATTATTAACCGCTGGTGTACTGGTGTGCTGGTGTAAGTAAGATGTCATGTATTTCGTCATAGTTTAATATAAAGAGTACTGATGCAAACGCATGACAGGCAAAACGATGGTCTCTCTAGCCGGTTAGCAGACCATGAGGGTTGCAAGGGGGCAGGAGGCCCCTGCATAGCATGGGTGTAAGGGGCTCAACCCCCGCTCAAACTTTTTATTTGAGGGTAGTTTTATACTTTTCAGATTAGAGTTTTTCACTATATAATTATAGCGAGGGTTTTTCTCTGTAATGCAAGCAATACTGAGAGGTGTGAGGGACGAGTGATGTAACCCTATTCTCCATTGATAGTAAAACAGGATCTCATCTCACCGATGACGTAAGCAATCTTGCCAAACCTCTTAAATCTATGTGTATTGTTTGTTCTTATTTTTTCATTATCTTCTACATCATTTCAGGGTTACGTTTCTACATTAACACCATCCAGTTTTAGAAGAATTTATTAAATAGCTCACCATTTTAAGCCATGAAGATAGATAATGTAACATTTCCCACCATTGTACAAGAGAGTTTAACGTCTAGCTTAACCACATGTAAAATATTATAACCTAAGGCTATGTTTGGTACCCAAGAGAAGAAAAGAAAAAAAAGACATTTTTTGTATTTTTTTCTTGGATTATGATTTTTTTTCTTTACACTTGAAAGATTCCATTTTTCAAATTCAAAATTTCCCTTAGGAATTGTGAAATTTTATTTTACTCTCCCAAAAATTTTCTTGTAAAAAATGAAAAAGACATGAGAAAATATGAAAACATAATAAGACAAAAATTGAATAATTACACAATGATTTCCTACGTGTCTATCTCTCTCTTAAAATTCAAATTTATTTGAATTTTTTTCTTTTCTTTTCTTTTATTCTTTTGCTAACCAAACATACATACTCTTTTTATTTTTTTTACCATTTATTCTCTCTTTTTTTTTTTATTCTCTAGATTCTTTTTTCTTTTCTTTTATTTTCTTCTCTTGTCTACAAAACATAGCCTAAGGTTGTTTTTGGTAACCAAAAAAAGGAAATAAAATAAAAGAAAAAAAGTACACTTTTTGTACTTTTTTTCTTGGGTTAAGAATTTTTCTTTGCACTTGGTATATTTTCACCCAAGAGAAGATTCCCCTCTTCAAATTCAAAATTCCTCTTTTCTTCTATTATATTTTATTTTCTTTTATTTTATATATTCTTATTTTTTTTTTTGCTCCTCTTGGCTATCAAACATAGCCTAAAATCTCAGGGACTTTTTCCGTCAATTGCAGTCAAGTTTTCCCCATTTGACCAAGGCCTTAAGAGAGATGATGTTAGGGGAGTATCAGGGAACAATACAAATATATTATCGACTTAACAGTCAACACTGAAAGGGGTGAAGATCGTTATGAAATTGAGGTTTAAGTTTGGGATTGTTTTTGTCTAATGACTAAAGTTGGGAAAACCAATTGCAAGTTATTATAAACAGCTCCCCAAGCTAAAATCCTACCCCTCTTCCTCCACTTCCTTCTCAGGCGATCATGTCATGGCCATCACCACCCAGCCATGCGTGGCAGCAGAATTCAAGAGATTGTCCTTTTTTTTTTCCGGTAAGCAAGAGATTGTCGAGCAAGGATTCTTGGGAATTTCTCAAACTATACGCATCGCTCTTCAAATTTCTCTTATCAAGAGGTTCACTCACATCATCATTGAAAGTGACTCTTTACTAATAGTCAATATCCTCAAGGGACTAAACAATTCCATATATCGGAGGATATTTTTGATTGCCTTCAACTAAGCAGCAATTTTGAGGAGTTGCAATATCAACACGTTTATCAACAGACCAACTCAATAACTGATGCATTCACATCTTTTGATTCCTCTCATAAGTTCTTTATTATCTATAGTCACTCTCCCCCCTCCCCTTTCCCCTTTTCCCTTTTCCCTTTTCCCTTTTCCCGTTCCCCATTCGTCGAACTTTCTCTATACTATGATAGTTGTAATATTCTCCTCCCCGATGAGGTTGTTATCAATAAATCTAATCCTTTACCTAGAAACAAAAAAAAAAAAAAAAAAGGCTCTTGCGAGTCTACATCTTTAGGCCTATAAATAATCAACACGTCATTTTATAAGGAGGGAAAGAAGTTTGATTACAAACCCTTCTTGTCCTTACCAAAAAAAAATAAAAAAAAAATCTTGTAAACTTATCGATTACAAACAGTCAAACCTTTTATTAATTGAGATTGCCAGTAATGTTTTTAATTTAACAGACAAATGGCATATTTTATATATATTTTCTGCCCTTTTGTTTTTTAACCGTTGTGATTAAAAGAGTGCAAATGTCATGAATATATTATGTTATATGGGAGAAAGGGCATTACCCTATTTTCCAGACCTCGCTTTGAAAGCGTTTTCTTACTAAACGAGTGACTAATTAAAGCTGAAAAATCATGTGTTATGAAAGATCAAATTGACAAGATGATCATGCCCATTATAGTTCAGAGAGCATAACATTATTATATCACTTATTAGTTTTCAAATGTCACACAGGATATTTATTCTATCATGTGGATAAATAATACATACATTATGATCACTTGATAACAAAGAATGGTGTAAATTGATCACGTCGTCTCTCTGTTTTTTTTTTTTCTTTCTTATTTTTCTTTTTTTAAAGAAGTTGGTCATATGTCAATTGTATCTAATTCAATCAAATATCATTTTAGCATTCGCACATGTCCCATGAATGTCATCTATATGAGTGTGATCTAGTACTCTCGACATTGTTATGTAAATTGATCACACGTCATTTTTTTTTTTTTAA
>NC_056570.1:30146963-30148196 GCF_013358625.1 Macadamia integrifolia | reverse complement strand
CCGATGAGGTTGTTATCAATAAATCTAATCCCCCTCCCCTTTCCCCTTTCCCCTTTCGCTGAACTTTCTCTATACCATGATGGTTGTAATATTCTCCTCCCCGATGAGGTTGTTATCAATAAATCTAATCCTTTACCTAGAAAAAAAAAAAAAAAAAAAAGCTTCTGTGAGTATATATTTTTAGGCCCTATAAATAATCAACACGTCATTTTATAAGGAGGGAAAGAAGTTTGATTACAAACCCTTCTTGTCCTTCCCAAAAATAAATAAAAAATAAATCTTGTAAACTTATCGATTACAAACAGTCAAACCTTTTAATCAAATATCATTTTAGCATTCGCACATGTCCCATGAATGTCATCTATATGCGTGTGTTCTAGCATCTCGACATTGTTATGTAAATTGATCACACGTCATTTTTTTTTTTTTAAGAAATTGATCATACGTCAAATGTATCTAATTCAATCAAATATCCTTTTTGCATTCGCACATGTCCCATGCATGTCATCTATATGCGTGTGATCTAGTACTCTCGACATTGTTATGTACTTTTCCAGCCATGAGTAAGAATAGATTGTCTAAATTCAAAAAATAGTAAAGATGGATGATTGTTATCTATCTTGTGATTTTTAGAAACATACCTTCTATTGTTTCATGGATAGCTACCCTTTTAATAATAATGTCATTAATTAAAATATGAGAAATTTTTATTTGCATTGTCTTTTGTCTCCAAGCCCATCATTTTGAGTCATGTGACAATTCTGGATGGATGGGCTGGTCAGGATTTAGGCTAATCATGTATTGAATTTCTGACTTAAATTCAATCAAACACCTCTAAATATATTTCTTTAAGAAATTCTTCTATATATGTCAATGCACCCTCTAGTGAACCTAATTTTTTTCCGCAAATTAAAAATTACTAAATAGATATAAACCATGCTCTATTATTAGTGTATGTGTAAGGTTATTTGTTTAATATATACTCATAATTTAATAATAATATTGATTAAAGATGGAGATTATAGAATTTCTTGTGAAAAAATCGTCCGCCATAGTTACACCAGTGCAATGAACATTAAATAATTAAAAGTTTCTTGGGGTGTACGTTCAAATACTCTCACCCGTCTAATGTTGATCGCACCTCACCAATCGCGATACAAGACGTGGACTCGAATTTCTGGTATACCACTTACGTATTTCAACGTAATGTCTTTGTCCTCTTAATAAACAGTT
>NC_056570.1:30135655-30146938 GCF_013358625.1 Macadamia integrifolia | reverse complement strand
AAAAAAAAAAAAAAAAAAAAAAAAAAAAAAAAAATCAGATTAAAGGTCGGTTCGACGGCGGGGTATGACTTTGGTGTGAGACTAGTCCCTGCGTGCCTTCCCTTCTTTCTTCATCTGCCCCGGCTGCTGCAACTACCTTCGCTCTTCCAAGTGCTAGTCCCATCCATAGTCCATACGTATTTACCTCTGCAACAATCCATCAGATACCAACGTTGCCGAGGAATAGAAGAAGGGAGAGGGGGTCTTGAAGAGCAGTGGGCCTCGTCGAAGCAGCGTTTTCCATGGAAATGGAGTCATCGAGAAGGGCCAGAAGGCTGGTGGCATTCGATTGGACTACTCGCCCCTTCTGAAAGCATGCTTTGCGGGCTCCGATCGGTGGTGAGTCTTGTACTAATAAGCTGCTGTGATGAGAGGGAACTTCCTTACCCGCAGGATTCTGCAGAGATTCCGCCAGCTTGCGATCTACTCCGTTGGATCTCTCAAGATCAAACTTCTCCTCTGTTGCTGTATCGCTTTCACTTTCTTGCTTATTGCTGGCCGAACTGCGTCTTTCTCGGCATGGACACAACGCCACGTTTCTCTTCATGACTTCTCTACTCCCAGGTTCGTAAACAAGCGGAAGTTCATCTCTCTTCTTTGCTATTCTGCCCAGGTTTTTGGTTCTCCTGCGAGGTTATTGGAACAACTGGTTCTTGTTATGGAATCTATTCGTTCACGCGGCTCGAATTTTTTTCTTTATTTATCCGGAGAAGATTTGAGAATCCGGTAGTTAATGACAGAATTTCTATCAATTTGCTCTAGGTCTTGGATCTGGCGAATTTGTTGGTGTTAAAGGTTAATGACTGTGCTGTTTGTTTCTTCTCCTTCTGGAGCTTCTATGAAAGCTATGTTTAATGGAGATTTAAGTTGTCATTGAATGCACTTGTGTCGTTGACACAGTTGCTTCAATTACTTAACTTGTTAACCTCCTAAGAATTCAATTGCATTTTTAACCTTTTCCCTTTTGTATTTTTCTTTCACAAATTATGGTTGATTTCATTCAAAGTTGTTTGATAAAGTTCCTGTTCGATCTTTTTACTACTCAAAAGGCCAATCTGAATTTATAGGTTTTTTCAAAATGGCATGCTCTTTGAATATCCAAACACTGTCTTTGGATTACTTAAAAAGAATGTTATGATATCCACTTGTGTTCTCCAAAATTTCATTTCATAAAACTTGGCTTTCTGATATCCATCTCATAATATTTTCCAATGTTGGAACGATAAAATAAAATTTGAAATGTGGATTTCATTTCAGAAATCATTGCCATATGAAATTTCCCGAATTTAACTGTCTTATTCAGAGCATGTTTAAAGGTTGCCACCTAGAGCCTGTTGACTAGCTGATCAAACTCAGCTATCCAGTATTATTACGTCATTACGGTACTTATTGGCAAGGAAAACCTATTAAGAGTAGTCGGAGATCCAAACTCGTACAGATTTTGATTCGTTGGTTCTTTAATCGATGGGAATAGTTACATGCTCTGGGGTTTCATTTCCTACCTCGCAGGCTTGTTTTATGTGGGATGTACGCAACCCTAATCCTGTTTTATAATTTGAGGTTGTATGTATATGAATATTATTTACATGTGATTCATGGTACTTCCATCTAAGGCCATACATTTTGGAGATTGAAATAGCCAGGAACCTGCACTTAATTTTAGTGGAAAAAAGATGTTCTTAAGTATATCTATTCTTCTGTCTTATGTCTATTATCATGCTATGAACTTCATTTTATCTTTTATGTCCAGGAAAGGTTACACTCTATTAATTAACACGTGGAAGAGATATGATCTTCTAAAACAGTCTATTTCCCATTATGCATCCTGTGCGGGGCTTGATTCAATACATATTGTGTGGAGTGAACCTGATCCTCCATCAGATTCTCTTCGTGAATTTCTGTGGCATACTATTAAGTCGAACTCGAGAGCCAATAAAGACATTGAACTGAGGTTTGACATAAATAAGGAAGACAGTCTGAATAACCGTTTCAAGGAAATTAAGGATTTGAAGACAGATGCTATCTTTTCAATTGATGATGATGTCATATTTCCCTGCACTTCAGTAGAGTTTGCTTTCAGTGTTTGGCAGAGTGCTCCTGATACCATGGTGGGATTTGTACCCCGTAGTCATTGGGTGGATAAATCGGTATGCTTTACCTAAATGTTTTTCCTTAAATTTTTTCTTATTTTAAATCATTAGTTGGATAAATTTCATCTCTTTAGCTTTTCTCACTCTGGTACCTCATTGTTGTGCAGTCTTATCTGAATTCTTACATTAAAATATTTTGTCTGATGATTTTATTGGTTCATGGATCATTACGTAACCAAGAGTTTCGACTAATATGTACAAGTGAATTGAGGACCATGTATCAAGCTATCTCAGACTACCATCAGCTTTTGTTTACTATTTGCTATTAATTTGATGCGTTATGGGTTTGGCATCTTTTGTCTCGAGTGATCATTTTCTTCTATTGGAACTGCTGGACATTAAGATGTGGAAGTGTCTGGTGAGGTGATCTTGAGCCAAGTGTAAGATTCTGAAAAGTCATGAGTGAAGTATGTCACCAAAACTAGATCACTCGAGCATTACCCCATACATCACCAAAATGTATTATCAGCTCAAGAGTTATTCCTGATGTGCTAATGTGGTTCTTTTATTAGTGGTAGGTATCAGGCATAAAGTGTACAATTGAAACAGGAGAAATGGATCATAATCCTATAAGTTGCACAAGTGTATTATTTGAGTTGGAGTTATTAGGATTTGCAAGTTTGGTTCTCTTGTTGGTGTTGGATCTTCTGGTGATATTCACAATTATTTATTCAGTACATGTTTCCATAGAACCTCCTTCAGATTATAATCCTCTGTAAATTTCAAATCATTAAAGTTTTGATAATCCTCTATAAATCTCAAATCATTTAAGTTTTGATAATCCTCTACAAACCACAAATCAATGAAGTTGTAACTTAAAAATGTGAATCCTATAAATTGCTATTATATCTGTGGGACATATTATTTTGCTCTCAATTGTAGACACGTGGCTACACAGAAACAATTGTATCAAAATTCATGTCGCACATTATTTCAGAATTTGAATCTGTCTAAAGTTTTCCCTGAACTGGTCTTTCAATGCCTGCTGTTGGGTGCCTTTCCTTGTAAACACTGCTTCTGGCCTGTACGGTTCGATCTTCATTCATTATGTGGTTTGGCAAAGGTTTAAATTTGTATTTTCTTGCCTTCTAGCAGCTTACAATCTTTGTTGAATAGCTTATTCATTCTTTTGAAATTCTTATTCGACTAAATTTTGAGCTAGAATTGGGTGGATTAGCATTATTCTAGAATTCTTGGACTGAAACTTCTGTGATTTGACTAGGGTCTCAGCACAAATCTATAAGCCATGTATAGTCTCTCCTACTCAGTTGTGGAGATCAACTCTACCAAACTTTATCCCACCAACTTATAATCAGCTATACAAATCCAGTACTGTGCCCCTCCCCTTTTTTTTATATATTTTTTTCATTGCACTCCATTAAGGAGCATCTCTTTTGTTCAATCATGAGAATCTTTACTTTGCTTACTATTGCCAAGTCATATTGGGCATTGTAGTCTTATTACTAATCCATCTTGACATCTGCATCACAACCATACTCGTTTCATTATATTTTGTCTCATGGTTGCCCAACATTCTGCTCCATAATCATCACTAATCTTATAACCATCTTGTGAAATGTTCTATTCAGTGTCAATGTATATCTACCACAGAATATTCTAAAAAGTGCCTCGCCACTTCATCCATCTTGCTTTGTTTTTTTGTCAACATTTTTTTAATTGCTCCCAATGTTTTGGTGATTGAACCAAAATAGTGAGTACTAGGGAAAGTGTTAAATAAAAAGAGAATAAAAATAGTTGATTTATGGTATCTCTTAGTTTCAATAATGACCAGAGTTTGATAATAAAAATAGTAATAGCAGTCGTTTTGAACCAGACAAGACCAGCAGTTGAATTGGACAGAACAAGAACCACCTGGTTTGGTTTGGTTTGGTTTGATTGACTTTGGGAAAAAATCAATGAATAAGGTGTATGTTTTAGAGACATGGATCCTTGACATAGTTGTCAAGGCGTCACCTTGGTGCCGCTTAAAGCGTCCAAGCTCTTTCTTGGGTCCAAGACGAATGTTTATATTATATCATATGCAATGTTTATTATATGTTCACGCCTGCCTTGGGTAGCTAGTTGCCTTGACAACTATGATCTCTGACCTCTTGTTTAAGCATGGGAGCACCTACCATATGTCATCCAATCCCTTATTGTCACAGAGAATCTCCCCCCTCCTTTTTTTCATTCTTTCTTCTCAAAATTTTATTTAGTATTTTGTTCTTTTTTGTGAAATTGATGTCTGACCATTCAAAAACCATCAAAACTGGTCACTGAGAACAGGCCTCTTTTCAGTTCAATGCTTGGTCCATTTTCAAAAACTATGATCATAGCCATACCCTCTCTGGTCTTGACAACTAAAACTATATCATAGGCTCATTACTGACCCTTTCTATAATTTTATTCTAATAAGAAAATTAACCTTCTCTCCCCAGTCTACCCGAGGGAAAAAACCTCATTTGTTCCATGCTAGTTACTAGCTAGTGCATATCTTTGGTAAAATTAGTATATCTAAATGGGATTCCTTTTTTTCCTACATCCCCCAGATGATCTCTTGTTGTACCCTATCATAAGCTTCTCTGAAGTCAATAGAGACCTTGCGAAGGTCTTTCTTCTTTTCTCTAATTGCTCCATCAATTGATTGTAAGAAAATAGCTTCAATAGTCGATCTCCCCAGCACGATTCAGATTGATTTTTTAAATAGTTTTTTAACCTAGTCCATGCTCAATCACTATTACTTGATGTCTCATAATATGCCTTGTAAACTTGATTCCATGACATTTGGCTACATTGTTCCTGAGTCAGAATATCGTGATACTTTCTATTGCTTATTATCTTGTTGATTATCTTTGCTTAAATAGTTAATTATTGATGCAGCTAAACTTTTACACCCTATAGATCTTTAATATTGTCTTAGTTTTAGTGTTTGCCTCCTGTTTTTTGTTTCTTTTCAAAAATTCTGTCTCGCTTTACTATGTATTTTGACATGCCTATCATATGGATACATATATGTGTTGCTCTCGGATTTCATACCACTGACTAGCTTTAACCTGTATAACATTCTATGTCCCATCATGGTATCACCTTTCGTGGAGATTTGGAATGTTTTATTTTGGACTATTCAGCTATATGTCTAGTGTAGCTTGTGCATGAAACATATTGTCCTCGTGTCTGGGAAAAAAGAATTCAGGGGTGGGGAGTGGTGGTGTGCAGTGTCCAATTTTTTTCTCTGTTGATACATAACACTCATGTGGCCTTGTCATGATTAGATTGTTGCATTGTCATTAAACCTGTGAATGCTCATCCTTTTTGCTTTCAGAAGGGAAACATGGACTTTTACACTTACGGGGGCTGGTGGTCCGTTTGGTGGATGGGTACATACAGTATGGTGCTTTCAAAAGCTGCCTTTTTCCACAATAAGTATCTTTTCTTGTATACAAACCAGATGCCGACATCAATTCGAGAATATGTAGCCAAAAACAGGTGCTGCTTCTTTCTTTTTCTTTTGGTCAACATGCAATTTTAGCTTATTGATTTGTTTTTTGATGTTATTCACTTATTCCCCTACTGTTATTGCATTAGCAGGAATTGTGAGGACATTGCAATGTCTTTCCTCGTAGCAAATACAACTGGTGCTCCCCCCATATGGGTGAAAGGTAAGTGTCATAGATTTCTTTTTCTCTTTTGATTGCACCAATGCACCCCTCCCCCCTCTCTCTCTCTCTTGTTGAACCATTTTATCTCCATACGATGCTGTAAGGAGGTGTATTTTTACTACCTGTGGTTTGGACAGAAAATGGTCTATCCATGTTACAGTATGCACAGAGCAGACATAAAGGTGTCATGATCCACAAGTATGTTCTTGAACTGGTAGATCTTCTATGCTGGAAATTGAGGCTATCAGTTTCCCTAAACCTGCTCCCCCATGTACTTTCTGCTTTCTGCTAAACAAACCTATGTGTGGGAAAGTAAAGCTAGGCTGTGGTGTTTGATTGCCAAGGCACTCAACTCTCTTTGTGCTATAATCTATATGTGAAATTCTAATTCAGGGTCACTAGGCTCAATAATCACTGAAGGATATGGTTGACCTGGACAAGTCATAAATCAAGTGGTCAGCTGCTTTGGTGGTCAAAGTCTGGAGAGCCCAGTGGAAATATGTGCTACCTTGGATTTCCAGATGCCCAGTTTACTTGCCTTTGTTTTACAATGGACACGATTGGCCTACCCATATCCTCTTATGTTCATTTGGAAATAGGGAGTGGTACTGGGTCTTTTTATGTGAGTCACCATTAAGGATGGGGAACAAGTGTGGATTAAACAAGTAGGAACAAGTGGTACTGGGTCTTCTTTTCTTGAGGGTCATGATTGAGGTCACAGATAATTTGATATTTTGTTTTGTCACGAACAGATCTAGATTATCCAGTTTAAGACTGTCTGAGCCAATAATTTCTGAAGCTTGAAAACTGTCGTTCTTATTCTCTGTTGGACTGCTGGAGGATACCATGAATTTGGAACCTTAAACAGTAACCCGTAAAAACCTTAATCCCTAAATCCTAAACCCCAAACTAAGAAATCTATGCTTGAAACCTGAAGCTTTTGAACCCTACCATGAACCTGGTTTCAGGGTGTAGAAAAATCAGAGGATATACATAGGAAAAAGATAGCTGGAGGAAATATGGCGAGAGATTGTGAGGCAGTGAGAAGATGAGATTGCCAGAGCCAACAAGGGAGAGTAATCAACAGAGATAAAGGACAAGATGATCACCGACTCACTGGTGAAGTTGCTGAGATGGGAATAGAGAATAGGGGAGGTAGCACTGGCATTTTACTGCAGTATTTTGAGACCAATATAACCTAGTCACGGATATGTACCTGTTTATGATGGAAGTTGGAACATGACATACAAGGTTCTTGTGATATTTTTTTTTTGGCTGAACAACTTGTGATATTTTTAATAGTCTTTAAATTGGTTCAGGTTTCAAACTGACTTGACGTTAGATTTTTTTCTCTCAAGTATTTTCTCACTTTTGAACTCAGAGACAGGTCTTCTTTCCTTTTTTTTGTGAAAGCGAGGTTTGAACAAAGACATATCTTCTTGTTCCTTGTAGGTAAAATATTTGAGATTGGTTCAACTGGAATCAGTAGTTTGGGTGGTCATAACGAGCGAAGAACCCAATGCGTCAACAAGTTTGTTGGAGAGTTTGGGCGCATGCCATTGGTATCAACATCTGTGAAGGCTGTGGATAGTCGCAACTGCTTGTTTTGGTGATGTTGGATTTTTCTTCACCGATATATGGGAGAGGGTTGGGCATGCTGCCCGCTTTCAGTGAGCTAGTGGTATACACCAATCACATGGCTGGACACACGATGGTAAGGGGGTTTTTTCCAAAGGGGGAGGAGAGAGGATGACACATACTGGGCACACCACCAGGGTGCCCAGCCCCCATTAATTTTTTTTTTCCCCCACGATTTTAGTCGAGTTATTTCCATTCTTATTTATTTGTAACATGTATCATATCTCTCTTTTCATTCTTAAATATGATTTTATAGATTATACAGTATTTTTAGATTTTGGAACTCCATATTTGGTTCAGTTAGCATGATTTATTTACCTTGTTGCCAGGGTTCAATTCACTGGGATACTGTTCGATCCACCCCACCTGAACCAAGTTTTTTAAATGGAAACAAAGGCCTGATGTTAAACACGTTTATTTCTGTATCTTTATAAAAATGGAATGTGGATTAGCTTGACAGGCATTCGAATCCAAAACTTACCATTGGATTATTATTTTGATAGGGAAGGATCACGTGGTGCGTGGTGTAGACATTGGATTTATAAATGCGATTGGGTTTGAATTTGGATAAATTTTGATTCTCAAATTGTTGTCTATGCTAAACTATTCCATATTGGTCAAAGGCTTCCTTGAAGGCCTACTGCCACGGCGGAGTTTAGGGAGGGTAATATTCGCTTCATAAGAGAGACTGCTTTCAAAATCAAATCCATGACCATTTAATCACAATGGAGCAACAAAGAATGTGAAAAGCCTTTTACTAAAATTGAATTGGGTCGTTTACATATAAATCTTGAAACTATTTAATAAATGGTTTAGTTTTGGTTTTAGAATTGAAACTGTTTAATAATTTGATTATGTTTTAGTTTTAAAGTTCAAAACGTTGATAAATTGTTAAACTAATTCACATATGCATCGTAAGTTTAAGTCATTAAATGTTAAATTTACATGCATTTCAATAATAAAAAAAAGGGTTTACATCAAACAACTATTTAAAAAATATATATAACAATAAACAATTCAATTCAATGTTAAAATTTACATCAATTTCAATAAAAATTTTAAAAGCAAAAAAATTAGCTAGAAAACATAAGAAAACTATTTAAAACCGTTTAAATCAAAATTGTTTATAAATGTTTTTAGTTTTAATATACCAAACGTTTATTAAATGATTCAATTAGTTTTATCTAAAAAAATTTGTGTTGAATTAAATCGAACAATCTACTCCATAACTAAACCGATTAACATCCTTAAAAGCAACCTTACTGTTGCATAAGGCTAACCATCAAATGCCATAAATTTGTTGGACATTTTATTACCTTGGCAACTAGAATTGGAAATTGGGTCCTAGAAAAAAAAACACAAGAATCATTGAAATATTCTTAAATCTCAGATTTGCCGATTCTTGGGTTTTCAGACCCATTCAAGGCGGGATCGGAAGCGGGTTACGCGTTCTAAACCCTTGTTGGCAACACGTGGGTACCGCCACCTACCATCTACCTACCCTATAAATAAACGTTCTTTTGAAAATTTTGGAAACCTAGACGCCTGAAAGTCCGAAACCATGTTCGTTTCTTTTCGTTTCCGTGCCTGAAGCCCGACGCTTTGCCCCCGCCATGTTCTCGACGTAGAAGACTAGATTTATTTTATTTTCCTTGCAATTTATTCCCTGATATCATCTCGTCCCCGTCATTGCTGCTAATTGCAGCTTTCTCCGACGTTGAGACAAGCAAGCAAGCGAGGTGTAAATATAGTTTTTCAATCTTGGAATAGCGATGGATTGCGATTTGAAGCAGTTGACCTACTGGATCTCGGGAAGAGCTCCATTGTGGTCTATTTTCAACATTTTAGGTGTCTCTCTTAATTCTGAAATCTTGGCATCGGATATCCCTG
The DNA here is from genome assembly GCF_013358625.1 of Macadamia integrifolia. NCBI lineage: Eukaryota > Viridiplantae > Streptophyta > Magnoliopsida > Proteales > Proteaceae > Macadamia > Macadamia integrifolia. The sequence goes on along the minus strand of NC_056570.1, from coordinate 30,137,562 downwards.
TGGTAGCTTCGATTGCAGAGCTCAAAAGCCATCGAACAGAAATAGCTGGTCTTCAGATCCACGCTTTCCGTTCTCCGTTTGTTTTACTTTACGTACAGAGTGTAAATCCCGGGTTCTCAACACGTCTTTGGCATGATGAATAGAAAACCCTAATAACTGAAGATAAAGAAGGTTTCCTTGTTTACCAAGGCATTTTGTACCTTTTTCCCTCAATGAAATCGGCCATTTCTACTTTCATATAATGGTGTTCCGCTGTGGTATGTTGGGATTTCAGATTGTGGACAGCGGCGGATCCAATTTGGTCGAGCAATCCTCACCATTTTACTGGTTAATGCCATACGCATGTAATGTTTCTCAACATTTTCTTTCTAGACTTGCATTTTCATTATCTAACGGTGTATTTTTCTTCTACATTAATGCTTTTTGTTTCCTTTTGTGAGTGTATTGGTAATTTCTGTAAAGCATCTCCAATGTGTTCTGTTTATGGCTCCTTGGCTTTATTGACGTGATTAAATGAGTGAATTGAGAAATAATGAGGATCTAGTTACCTTTTCGTGCCGAGTGCTGGCTACCTTATAGGTGCTAGTTACTCGGATTCTAGGACTTTCCTACCCCTGCCTGCTTCTTATGTATACGAGTTTATAATTGTTCTTCCTGATCTGAAGGCTTGGGTTTGTGAATGGAGGAATACTTTAGCTAGTGAGGTACGCATAGGTTAAGGATTAAAGGCACTGAACAGCCCTGAATGACTCAGTTATCTTAGTCCATTTATAAAATTGCCTATTCTCCATTATTTCTTGTTCATCTGTTGGTCCGCTTACATGTTGTTTCCTGCATCCCATCACTTAGGGACCTTGTAACTTGTTTATTGTTTAATCAATATTGGGGCACAACATGCTGTTTGGACAGTTTTTTGTTTGGGTATTGAGGCTTTGACATTCTCATACACATTCCTGGGAATTTTTATGGTTAAAATCTCTCCTCATATCCTTCGTAGTGAGACTTCTCTTGTTAGGGCTATTGGTATTGTAGGTAATAAACTAGATGAAGCTGAATAGCTGTGAGCTGGCTGATGCACTAAGATTATGCAACTTTATTACAGTACATCGATTTAGTCTCAAGAAATTTTCATAAGTGACAGAGGCCAGAAAAGCATCTTAAAAGCATTGGAAATTTATAAGGGCATACAAAAGTACAGATAGCTGGGTTTTATCATGGCACGTCACATGATTTGTGTACCTTTCTAACCCTTGTCATCACAGTCACAGGTATAAAACCTGCAAGGCTGAAACATTATATTAAGGCATCATATGCTGATTAAAGTAGCTAACGGATAGATCCCAGAATTCAATTTCAATACCATAACAAGGAAACATTCCATTAAATTAGTTTCCTTTTCAGGTTTACTGTTCATATTTGTGTGTTTTAGACTATCTTCCGTATAGACATCATTTTTCCATGGGTTTCAGGTGCTACTGCTATTATTTGTTGTAGTTTCAAGAATTTGGATATTTAATTCATGCTTAAGAAGGTAATTATTTAATCTTCTTTCTTTTTTTCTAGCATCCTTAAGAGTCTGATGGGCATCAACTTTGTCTTGTACCTTAAGTATGTCATTTCATGCAGGTGCAGGTCATGACGTCTGATCTCAAATTGGATGCAATTTGCCAGGAGTACAAGGGATCTGAATTTGGATCTGTAAATGAAAAAGTTACTATTGGGAAGAGAGAAAATATAGTGTACAAGATCCTTGATGGTTTTCTTAAGCAAGGAAACAAGTCGTTTATCAATGTTGCAACAAATGTCGTACGAAGAGCTACTAAGAGGTGGAACATTTTAATCTTCTGATCTGTTACTTTCTCTATATGTTTGTCAAACTTTATTCTGAATGTGTGCATCAAATATGC
>NC_056570.1:30084978-30135576 GCF_013358625.1 Macadamia integrifolia | reverse complement strand
AAAAAAAAGAAGAAGAAAAAGAAAAAGAAAGGAAGAAGAAGAAGAAAAAGAGTCATTCGATGTATATTTTCATTTTGGGTGATTTTTCCCTTGGAGTTATTAATTGTGAGCTTATTCCTGCCACATATGTTACACTTCTCTTTTATATATATATTTTTTTAAGGGAAAAGAATCTCCATGACACCAGAGTACTATTTCCTCTCCCCTTCTCTCACCATGTGAACCCTACATAAATATACCGTTCTCCGCACCGGCATTGGTGTGGTGTGCAGATCCCTCCCGACCCCCCCCCCACAAAAAAAAAAATATATATATATATATTTGCATCGTGGGGAACCTCTCCCTTTCTCTAATTATTTATCATTTATGCTCAGGGCATTAGGAAGGAAATTATTAATACTCTGTATACTGTTAGTGCATTCTCCAGAGCGTATATTGAAACTTCATAATATTTTTTGTTTTATGATATTATTTATTATTTCTATATTTTCAAGGACCTTCAAATTCCTGCTCTGGACTCTTTTTTATTCTTCCATTGGTTGCATTAAAAAAAAAAATTTTTTTTTTTTGGTAAGATCCTGTTTGTCTTTATTATTGGTTCTAGATGTAACTTTTCTTACTAATGACCTGGATTTGTTTTTTCATAGATCTAAATCATTCTTTGCATTTGAAGATCTTGCCTGAAGCTGCTTGTAGGCCTCTTGAATCATGTAACATGATTGGCTGAATTTTTGAATATGTCATCTGGACAATCTGAAAAATCCAATGAGATTTATATGAAAATTATCAGTGTGTCATTCATTTTTCACTTGACTTGGTGTCTGAACCCAATTTGTTTTCCAATATAACTATTTCACAGAGGAAATCTATCGGCAGTTGGTGCTGATCTCATTCTTCGGGTTGATGGGGATGATACACGGGAACATGACTCTGAAAGAAAATCTGGACCGCTTCTGTCTGGAATAGCTTACTGTCTTTGCTCGTGCAGCATGATATTGCTTAACAAAGTTGTACTATCAAGTTATGGCTTCAGTGCAGGAATATCATTGATGTTCTACCAGGTGTTCTTGGCATGCCATCCATGATTCAACTTGTTTCAAATGGAAAAAACAATGAAAATGGCTTCTCATTTGTTTTTTTAGTTAACAAAAATTATCCAGAGGGGATGATTTTTTTTTTGCCTGGATGCCGGTAACAGCGGCCCCAAGTTTCACAGACACTCTAATGAGTAGTGTCAACCTTGTATTTCATTCTAATCTTCTTAAATATTAAGGTAAATAGGGAGCAGAAATTTAGGTTACCTTTATGCTGTTCTGCATTTTTGAATATCCTCAATACCTGGGTGTGCTGTAAAATGTTACACCTCAGGATAGGTTAGGAGGTGGGACAAACCATTTTCTGCTTCCTCTCTAGGAGATTTCTATCTCCGTATACATGTGTGTGCACATACTCGTTCTTTGTTTCAAAATTTAATACGACCCTTTTTTCCTTGCTCTATTTGCTGTAGAATTTTGTCAGTGTCGTGGTGGTCGTTGCATTGAGTATCTTTGGAGCAGTCTCTACAGAAAAGCTCACGTGGAAGCTTGTTAGAGTTTGGATCCCTGTCAACATAATATTTGTGGGTATGCTTGTGACTGGCATGTATAGGTATGATATGCAGATTGCTCTACTGTCTGTGTTACTCTTTTTAGGACTAGATTTAGGCTTGAGCTGAGAGAAGTACTTCTTAAACATGAAGAAAATGAATCTGTAGAACAGAAATACATATAGTGTTGAGTAAGAGTTAACATTGTCTAACCTCTAAATTTTTTGATTGAACTTCAATACCTTATGATCTTCTTCACTTGTTTTTTTTTTCATTCATCTTTGCAGTTTGAAATACATAAACGTTGCCATGGTGACAATCCTGAAGAACGTGACAAATATTTTAACAGCAGCTGGAGAATTATATATTTTCCAGAAGCGTCAGAATCAGAAAGTGTGGACTGCAATGTTCTTGATGGTATGTCATTCCCGATGCCTTGTGTTTTCTTTCATGAACTTTTAACTTATTGGTCTTTAGTTTTTCAGGAAATAATCTATTTGTTGGTGATTATTCTTTGCTAGCATTTGAAATCTCCTTTTTGCTTATTTGAGGCTAAGAAGTTGATGATCCTGATCTTCTGTCTAATCCACTGGTGTTTTCCAAATGTTAGCACACAGAAAAAATTATATCATCCCTTGCAGTGGTGACAAAGTAACTGGGAAATGAAAAAGAAAAAGAAAAAGCTGAGAAATACATATTCATTAAGAGTTGAGACTTGAGGATTAAAAATTCTTTGCCTAACAAAAGTACGTGTCTACTTGAGGTAGTGTAGGGTGGCAGATCATGTATGTTAGGGCTTACTCCATCAGTTAGTTTTTCTTTTTTTCTTTCTTTTCATTCTTTCCATTATCGTTTCCCTATATTTACAATGGAAAAGTAACCGAACATAACCTTAATGTTGGGTAGGAAGAAAATTAAGATTGAAAGCTGTCGTTATGATTGTTACAAGGGACTTATTTATCTTTGGACCATCAACCATGCCATTACTTTTTTCCTGTGAAATTAGCAAATGTAAGTACAATTCTAACAACCTAAGTATGCACTTTTTTTGTTTTTTCATAAGTGACATCAACGTAAGCACCCCTACATGGAGAATGTAAAGTTATCAGGAACTTCATTTTGACCTTTTTGACAATAAATTGTCTATTTTTGCTTACTGTCATTTTAAATTCTTGGATGCTAATGTTTTTCATGTCTATGCAGATCATCTCTGCTGTTAGTGGTGGAATCACTGATATTTCTTTTGATGCAGTGGGTTATGCCTGGCAAATTATGAATTGCATTTTTACAGCAAGCTACTCTGTATGTTTGTTCCACATACACACTGCTTAATCTCCGTTCTATTTTGGTTTAGAAAGAGGGTTTGCACTCCTTGCTTCCTTCCAATTGCTGATTGATCTGAATCTTTCATCTTTGAGACAGCTGACCTGATCGAGGGTCCGCAACTCCTAATCTCTTTCCAATTGCTGATTGATCTGCAATGTTTCATCTTTGAGACAGCTGACACTGCGGCATGTAATGGATACAGCAAAGCAATCAACAAGATCTGGGTCTCTTAATGAAGTTACAATGGTGTTGCTAAACAATGCATTGTCTTTACCCTTTGCCATCTTCTTGATTCTGATACTCAATGAATGGGAATATGTATATAAAGTGTAAGGCTAGACTTGGCCCTTATGAAGAATTCACCTACTACTTCAACTTGGATCACAAGTTTATGGTTCACTCTTTTGCATGCCAGCTTTCTCATGTATTGTATTTCAATTTGCAGGGATGTAATTAGGATACCAATGTTTTGGTTTGTGGCAACAGCCAGTGGATTGCTTGGACTTGCCATTAGCTTCACCTCTTTGTGGTTCTTAAATCAAACAGGCCCCACCACATATAGGTATGGTTCAACAGATTTTAATGTGCATTGTAACTGATACATGACCATGTTGAGATTATGCTCATATACTTTTTATACTTCCATCGATTTATTTCTGTATGATACATCATATACCAGTGTAATCTCTTACCAGTCATAAGATGATATCCAGTGGATATGAGAGGTCCTTGGCTTAGTCTGGATGGTTCTTTGTATCCATCCACCCTGACCTCACACAAAGCTGCAATGATATTTTGTGGGGTAAGACTTGAAGTTGTCAGGTGATCGTAATCATAGCCCACTTAAATTGCTGCCAATTCTGTCAACTCTTGCGAAGTCATAAATTTGAACCTGTTGTTAGTCAGGCAGCAGTAATTCACAAAATACCCTTTCTGGCAAACTAGAAAGGAATTTAAACAAAAGAAGGGGAGATAGAGTAGTGCAATAGGAAGGTAGGAAATAGACGGAAATTATTTATATCCTTAAATTAATTTAAAGAAGATTATAAATAAGAAGAGAAACTAATTGGGGAACCTCATAAAGAGGGAAAAAAAATGTTTATTTAGTATGCAGCTTAGATTATAATAAAGAAATCTTACATATAAGATGTTCAAATAACATATTTTGAGTGCTAATTAAATAACTCATGGGAAAATGGAGGTATAAATGAAGTTACATAAACAGAAATAATCTATGCAAAATGTAGGTTGATAAGGTGAACCGAGTTGCAAGTCACAGAAGCCTACCCCTTTCTTTCTGGTCTATAAATTATGAATTTGAACCGGGATATTAAGTAACTGTGATCGCGACCAGATTTGTCTATAGTGCTTGACCTTGGGAGTTGGGATCCGGCTCCTCTCCTAAGTGCCCATCGCCTAGGTCTTGCGGCTCTTGCCCATAGCTACTTGGGTGAGCACCATGTGTCCAAGTGAGGATCCAATGGTTCTCGACGCCTCGCTTTTCGCTCCTCTGTCAGCGCCTCTTTGCCGTGCCTCTTTTCAAAGCGTTGGATCTTCGCCTGGACACATGGCGCTCACCCAGGTAGCTATGGGCCGACCTGGGCGATGGGTGCTCAGGAGCAGAGCCGAATCCTGAGAAGTTGTGTGTAAACATGCAAGTCTGATATTCTTCAAGTTGTCTCCGACCCTTGAGGCTTGATCATGACTGTCTTTTGGACACAGGAATTTGTTTAGATTATTTCTTCTGTTATGTGCTGCTAACATTTTGTTCTTTCACAGTCTAGTTGGTTCCTTGAACAAGATACCCATATCTCTAGCAGGAATAGTGTTGTTCAATGTTCCAGTCAGTCTTCCAAATCTCTTCAGTATACTTTTTGGTAATCAACTGAAAAACATCATCACGACTCCATGACTATTAATTGCTTATATGTTAATATCTCTTCTGTGTTAATCAGGCTTGTTTGCTGGAGTATTCTTTGCGAAGGCTAAAATGTCCTAATGCCAGTAGCTTGTTGACTAGGTTTGGAAGAGTTGGCATTGGTCGAGTCTTGCAAACAAGCGGCAAGAAAAACCATATCTCGACTTACAAATGGGAGTCACTAATTATTAGAAATGGGCAATAAATTGGTGCTTGCGACTTTGCAAGCAAGCTGCAAGAAAGATGTCAGCAGCTACCTGGTGTTTGTGGATAGGCCAACAAGAGAAGCCTTTCCCTGCACTTCTACTTCAGATATTAGTTACTTCCAGCACAAGAGAAGAAATGGGAGGGAAAATCATTCTAGGCAAGAAAAGCTTTGTAATGTACCGAGGCCAGCTGACACAGAAAGACTAGAAATCACCATCAAAGGAGTCACGAGTATGAAATTTGTTGTGACATTCTTCTAACATTATTAACAAACTTTGGTGCCACTTATTATTAATGTTTCAAAAGCTGCTACCTCCCCCACCCAGCCATAACACCACTCATTCAACCACTACTCACACCACCAAAAGGAGGGATAAGCCCGTATGAGAAATAAGCAACTCGGCCAGCGTAATCCTCCTTTTGCTGGTGAAAGCTGTAGTCATATTATCTTCATAAGGTTCTTCAAAAATTATAGTTGCAGGGGAAGGGCGGCAACAAGGGGAGAATTTTGAACTTTGTGGGATTGCAAAACCATGACTGATTCGGATTGGTCGATACAGAACGAATATGGCTATGGAGGTGGCTGGCAGTCGCTGTTGATCAAATGCTAGGTGATCTGCTACCCAGATGGCCCAAAAATAATATTTTTTTTGAAAAAAATCAAAAGTCTAAAGCAATGGATCAAAATCAAAATGGTGAGTGGTGAGTGGTGAGTGGTGAGTGACAGTGAATATTCAACGGCTAGAAAGGTTTGACATATACCTCGGCAATTGAATTCTCACAGTCAATCACCATCTCCCCACAGACTATTTTGTTCCAAAGCAATGCACCACACGAGGGCCTATTGTATTATTTATATATGAAAAATGATGTAGTTAACCAAGGCAAAAGCCCAGGCCACCAATCAATGCCACTTAATTCTTCTGTGTGAAAAATGCTTAGCTTCTGACCCTACAATGAAACACTACTCTCCTGATCATATTGGTGAACTAGAATATATACCCAATGCCATATCTAGCGCGAAACATCCTACCTTCGCCTGACAATAGATCTCACTGGCCTCCCAATCCAATCAGGACATTGGGTCATGAGCCCTAATGCAAGGTGATATATTTAAGAGTATAATAGTTCTATTCAAAAACGATAAAGAGCGAGGTGTGCTCAATCGACACAATACAAACTTTTCAAAGCTTTAAAAGGGAGAAGTTTTTCAAGACTTCAGAAAAAGAGAAACCCATATTCAATTCAATAATTCCCTTTTTTACTTTATTCTCCCATTACATATTAATAAGAAAACAAAAACCTAAACAAACCCTAATCAATCTCAACAATCTGATCTAATTAAACTCCTAAAGTTGAGATTAAAAGCAATAATAAAGCCCTAACTTACTTTACTATGGCCTACATTAATTAAATAAACTACTTATGGACTTGGATTAACCCATCAACCAAATAGAAACTAGAAAATAATTTAAATCCTTTAATTAAAGCTAATTACAATATATAATTAATCATAAATTAAAATAAATAATAAGATACAATCCACGCTTGCATCACTCGGCAATAGTTCTTTGCTTCCTTTGGATGATAAGGAACCAAAGGCCCTGGACATGAGTTTCATGAATGAAAAAAAAATATAGGAAAATATTTTTCTTCACACATGGGAGAAGGTTCAACTTCAATCACTCATCTAAGGTCATTATTATTGTGCTTAATACACATTTCAAAGCTCCTAAACCCATGGGCTAAGGGATTTTTTATTCACCATGGGTGAAGGGAAACTGCCACCTAAAATATATTGGTGTGAAGATTTTACGTGAAGATTCTGGAATCGAAAGGGCGCGTGGTAGCAGAATCTCATGGTGCCAATGAGGTGCATAGAAAGACGATACAACTTAATATTTTATCAAAAAAAATAATTAAATAAAGAAAGAGAACTGAATCCATTGAGCAGATAAGCTAAAGATGATAATTTAATTCATGATCCTTCACACCTCTACAAAAGAAAAGGATTTAACAATGAGATGGTGGAGGAAACTAATAAAAAATATTGAAAATTCTATTCCAATTCAATTAGAGAAGCATGCCTGGTGGCAACTAACAAGTCTGTTCCTGCAAAGTTGGGAAGTAAGAAATAAAGAAGATCAGGAAGAAAAAGAAATTTCTTCCTGTTGTGTTATCTTTATCCTAGTGCAAGTTTGATTTTTATTGGTTTTCTTGTACTGCAAGACCATATAGCCCTTTGTATTTCAAGCAGTTTTGCATAATCGATTTAAGTGATCTTTGTTGAATTTTTAGTGGAAAAGTAGATATTTTTACGAGAATATATTAAACAAAGGGTATAGTTTTCAATCAATTTCTAACATTTCATATAAAAAATTACACGAAACTAATTTCATGAAGTCAAATATATATGTGAAAAGAAAGCTACAGATATTAAATGAAACCAAATAAAAGTCTAATGTGCAATTCTTATCGATTCATAAACAGTGAATTTGGACAAAATTATTCAATTTGAAGTCACGAGAAAGAATGAGATTGTATTTTATCTTTACCACTAACCCAATTATTCAATTTGAAATCCATTGACAATACATCTAAGGTGTATAAATATATACACACCCTCAGTTAGTTCACATTCCCAAGTATTGGAAGCTAGTATTGCTACTTCTTTGAGAGAATTGAGATGAAGAAACCATCTCGATCAAATCCATCTCCTCCTTCACAATTGTAGGAGTTTTATCCCTCATCAGCTCCATGTTTGGGTTTAAGTAATCAGGGTTGGTGGAAGAAGGAGAACTGAATCCATTGAGCAGATAAGCGAGATAAATATCTGACCACAGATGTGATCCGCTTGTGTCTTCCAGCTTTAGGAAGTCATTGCCATTGTTAGCATTACAACCTATATTTGTGCTTGGGTTGGTAGAGGAAGAAGAGCCAATAATCTCATCCATATTAATGAATGTTTGGTCATCAATATCATTGAAAGAGTAGAGAGAATCCAATGAAAGAAGCTCTTGAAGTTTCCCATAAAATGGTTCTTCCTCTTCTACACAACCCACAATAGAGCCATCTGATGGTTGTTTGTGTATGCTCTCAAAGAGCTTCTGTATGAAGAGTAGTTCTTCATTATAAGAGTGGTTAAACAAAGATGGAGATCCATCCATTATTGTGGAATATTGAGATGGTTCTGGAACTGATGATCCAGTTTTGGTGGTGGAGTTGTCATTCATGAGGGTCTTCCTTCGGATGTAATCTTGTAGTAAAGAGATTTGAGCTTTTTCTCCATGGCCTTGTGCTCTTTTGTTCTTTCTCCTTGAATTCTGCCTTCTTTTAGTAGCATTCCAATGGTTCTTTATTGCATTTTCAGTTCTCCCAGGTATTCTCTTTGCAATCTCTGCCCATTTGTTCCCAACCTTTTCATGGGCTTCAATCAACTGTCTCTCTTCTTCTTCACTCCATGTATCCTTCTGTAACATGCAAGTCACCCACCCAGAGATTATGAGAAAATAAAGAACTGTAACCAATTAAAAGCACAATTTCATGCATGAAAGACATCTAGGCTCTAGCTATTCACCCAATCAACATAAAAAACCTTTTATAAAGGTGAAACTCTTTTTAACAACTCACATGAAAAGTAAACTGATAAGGAAGATTACAGGAGAAAACTAGGAAATGAAAGTGGCATAACTGAAACTGTAAAACAGATAGAAAGGATCTATAACACCAGAAAACCCACTTTAGGGTGTTTATCGCTGAACTGAACTATTCAATAGATCAAGAAAGTAAACCCAAAACTCTGCTAGACAAGAAGGGTTCTAAACCCAAAATTCATGGAGAACTTATAAGAAACCAATTAGGGTATGAGAAGCATTTAAGAACTTAAATAAGATTTAAACAGGAAGAACTCCACAACTTTAATTAGAAGAACAAATATCAAACCTTGATATCAGGGCGTAGATGATTATGCCATCGTTCTCTACACTGCTTCCCAGCTCGACCCACCAACTTCTGTGCAATCTTAGCCCATTTTCTCTCTCCATATTGCTTCACCAATGTTACCAACAACCTTGATCACAGCAACAAAAGAGTACTTATAAGTGACAAGCAAAAAATAATTAAAAAAAAAAAAAAAATTTGTTTCTCTTGCATTGCATTACCTATCCTCTTCATCAGTCCACTGTCCTTTAATCAGGTTTACCGAAGCACCACCTCTCATTCTCTTCCCCATCTTATGACCCCTCTCATCTGAAACGTTAAAACACTCTTGTCCTTCAGCAAATAGCCCATCAACAAATCTTATATCTTGAAGAAGAGCACCAGAAGAAGAAAATTGACCAAACCCACTTGCAGAACCAAGTGTTTCTCTAATTCCTGAACTCCTCTCCATCTGTCTCTGTGGAAATTCTTTAGTGCTCCACAGAAATCTATCAATGGCCGTTAATGGTGGAGTGGGTCGATGAAAATGAGGGTGTTCCATCCCTGAATGTCCATAGCCGAAGCATCCTCCTCCGTCCATGAGAGCGTCGAGTAGGGATTAATTTAGGGTGGCTGTGTTCTTGCTTTTTATTCCTCCTCTGGTAAGAAAATGCAGTTACGAGAATGAATCTTATATCCAGTGTTTATATGGGTCACATGATTTAATAGCCGTTGATCTGATAGTCCATCTAAGGGCTGGGAATTGATAGCGGCTGTAACGCCTCAGCTTCCTCCCCGGACAAAAGTGAAAGAGAGGAAGAGTGATTAGTGGGTTCGTTACTAAGCACACATTAATTATTAATTAATTAATTAGTTAATTTTTAAAATTGCAAAAGGATGGCGAATGAAGAAGGAGGAAAAGGAATCTTTGGTTCTTCTTAACTAAATTTGGCGAGAATTAGAAGCTCCCTCATTAACACGATTTGGAATTTCGGATAATGATGATGGTCTTTAAATGTAGAGTAAAATGACTGGTATACCCCCCCAATCCCGCATGGAAGAGACCACCTCGGTGGTCAAACCGAATACGTACGATACGTAGTGGGTGTAATAGTTTAGGTTCAACCATTTTCAATGGTTCACCCAACCACTATGACCAAATCGGTCCGATCTGGAACAAATCGACTAGATGGGTACTATTAGAATTGTGATTATTCTATTCTTTGGTATTAATATTAGAATTGTAATTCAACATACTATTTAAGACGTTTATTACCACGTTTTCCACATTAAAATCACAATTAAGTTTTGCTAATTGGGCGGTAGAGTCATTTAATACTTTTTTTTTTTAAATTAACGTACCAGGTATGGTCAATGGCTTCTTTTTCTCCTCTGAGGTTGGTCAACTTCTTATGGAAATTTTTTTGGCCAATTAACAATGGAGAAAGTTTTATTTCATCGGTGGCTGGCTGAATGATGGTCTAGATGTGACACAATCACTTCCCACCACTCTCCCCCTATATTGTACGTTGTGGATATGCCATAAGAAAACTCGGTCCATTAACAATTTACCATTGATTTGGGATTTATTTTTTTGGGGGTGTGGGGTGTAGGGTGTGGGAGGAGGGGAGGTTCAACCGCCCATAATGCACCAAGAATGACATAACAAAATTCATTTTCTACGTGGATTGCCTAGGTCGATTCAATATTTATGTTTGTATATGTGCACATGGGCTCCAACTATTTTGCTAACAATGGGATTTCATCATAGGCCATAATTCCTATCTTGTCACGTAAAAAGGAGGATCAACCATATGATCATGCTTGGTTTCAATCAGTCTCCCACTAATTTAAGGTTCTACACAATTACAATATTGTTTAATTAATTGTAACTCATGGGTTTGACATGGACCTGTTTATATTTGATCGGTCGGTTATTAGTCCATATTATGGGTGAAGTTAATTGAATTAACAGAAGCCTATGATTGGTCTTTAGACGGGTTAACAGGGATATAAATGGATTTGTAAACAAGCCATAACCAAGTTGATCAAATTGTAAATGGACTAATCTGGGTATAAATGGTTAGTCCCATTCAAGAAGTTTAACCTTTATAAAAGATATATCTTGTTAACTGAGTGGTGAGTGGCGATTCGTTTACCCATTAAATTCAAAATTTGAAAATGGATCTTGGTGGAAAGTGGATTGGCTTCCCAAACTTGAAAGTCATCATCAACCAAGATTACAAATGAACCAAATTTATCCATAGTCTTCTCTAGAATCTAGATACATAGTTTTCAATGACTACCAACCGATTTGCTAATCTGATCTATTTTATACACTTAATTGTTGAAGTTTTGCACAAAAGTAATCAATCTCACATCAAATGTTAGTGGCCTAATGTGAAGACTTAGGTTGTGTTTGGTATGTATTCTTGGAATGCATTTTGGATCAAGAACACATTCTAGACTGTTAAAAACATTGTTTGGTAAACATTCCATTATCAAAATTCTGGAACACGGTAAAAAATGCATCCCATTCTGGAATGGATATTTTCCCATTCTGCATTCTGCATTCTCCATTCTCTTGGCATAGCCTCGATGAAAATAGCTCCGCCACTAATCTTATGAAAGACACCTTCGCTCCCAAGGAATAGCGTCTCATTCTTACAAATCTCCAAAAATTAATTTTCTCTCTCTAAAAACTGCTTCTCTCACCCCAAATCTCTCACTTTTTCTCCTTCTTAAGATCTCCTCTCGAATCCAAAATCCTAGAATCTCCTATTTTCCTTGCGATCTTTACAGGTTTGATGTATGTTATACTATCTAAGGAACCAATCAAAATTTTATATTTTTATTTGTGAGTTATTGATGTAATATGGTCTGGATTTTCACCAAAGAGATTCTGCCCATGAGGTGTTTGATAAAATCTATGAGCATTGTCACATAAAAAATGTATTTTATCTAAACAATATTCTCATTTTCAGTTAAGAACACATTCTGTATTTTCATAATGGAAATGCACATTCTCATAATGGGAATGTGATGAGTACATTTATGTGTGAAATCTAGGGTAGTAAAACATGCATTTTACATATTTAGAATGGAGCTACCTTGGGTTTTACTTTCTTTTTGCAGGTTTTATATTTTCAAAGCCTTAAGGATTATCGGGCGTTATATCTTCAATTTTACACGTAAAGAGGTCTATTTCTTTTCATGGTTGCGAAGATGACGAAATTCTGAGCAAGATGGACGTGTTCAATTAAAAGTACACATTCGTTTGGTCACCCGTACAAATGGTTATTCTTTTCGGGCCAGAAAAAGAATAATGGATTAGAACTAAATCGAGATGCAGAACCAGCCCATTTGTAGTTGTCCCAGAGGTACAAGGAATATTTCAAATGCCAACAAGGATCAATGGACCACATCCTTAAGTGATTGAAGATTCGTTTTTGCTAACAACAACTACCTAGCGTAGTTGGTGAGCTATGGTGTGCAAAATTTCCTTGCTCACCAAGAGGTCTCAAGTTTAAATCTCATGGTTGTTTTTTTTTTTTAGAGAATTTTGTTGAAGATTTTCTGTTTTTCACTCACTTAAAGCACTAAGGGCATGGAGGGGATTTTCACATCAAATTAGAAGCAAGAAAAATCGTGGAAGGGTTCCTGCACAAGAAGAGAAGAAAAAAAAAATAAAAAAAATAAAGATTGTCCAAATCTTCTCTCTCCTCCACATCATCACCAAAAGATTATCCAATCACACAAAGCAAGAAGGAAAATCGTCCATTGGAGGGAGAAAAAGAAGAGAAATAAATTAAAAAAAAAAAAAGAAAGAAAATAAGCAAACAAATTATAGGAAAAGAAATTTTCCTCTTCTCTCTCCTCCACCTTAGCACTTTTGGTCTCAAAAGATCTCATAACCAATCGTGGGTTTCTCCCTTTTAGGAAAGAGAAATTTGTTACCCTACCTTCTCATTCCCTATAAATACAACTCATATAAGAGGAGGGGAGACAATTCATTCTTCTTCTAGTTTTTTTAGTTGCTCTCTCTTTCTCTTGCTCTCTCCTTAGTTTTAGTTCTTCTTAATCTTTTCTTTAATCACTTTTGTAATAGTTTTTTTTTTCAATTAATGCAAGCACTCTTTTATTTTTATTCAGCCCTTTTCTGTTTATGATTTATGCAATTGATTTGTAATTTTTTAAGTTATAGTTCTAGGCTTAGATCTAGGTGACAAGATCACGAGCCGTTGAACAATTTTTTTTTCAAGATTTGTTTTCTCTAGTACTAGAAATTTCAGTTTTGGTTTATTCTAGATCTGATTTTTAGTACTTGTAGTATTTCAAATCGATCAAGTTTTCAGTTCAAGGGTTGAAGTTCATGTAAGTAGGCTCCCTCAGTAGTCTTCTCTCCCCCCTCTCATTCCTTCTTCTGACTACCCTTTCTTTCTTAATTTAGGATTTTAATTTCAGTCGTTACATTATTGCTACCCCTTTTCCCCAAGGTTCATGGCTGATGTATGTGTTGGCTTTGCCCTCCTAGCCATAGAACCATCGATTTATTATTTTTATTGTAATTTGTCTCCCTTTCCCTAAAACCAAGTAGAGTAACCCTCGTAAGAGTGACTCTCTGGTCAAGTAGGGAAGCTCATATTATGATGCATCCCTCGGGCTAAGTAGAGAAACCTACTTGTGAGTCTCTCTCTAGCTTTCTCTCCTTTCTTTTATTTTATTTTTATTTCAGCATTTTTTTCTTTTTTTTAATTGCATGGGTTGTTTATTTTCAGTTATTATTTATTTAATTTTAATTGCGTGGCTTGCATCTTTAAATTCTTAGATGACGAATGGTTAGGATGTTATTTTAGATACATATGTTTAGGACGGTAATTAGAATTAGATCACAACCATTAATTGGTTCACTTTCGCATTATTAAAAGAAATAAAAAAATAAAGTGACTGCTCTTCCTGTATTCGACCTGTAGCTACACTGATCCGTACACTTGTGGTTACATTTTAAATCTCAAACAGAATGCATACCAAACACAGACTTAAAATGACTTGGGCACCCTCTCCTTAAAACCTATATTTTAACGATGAGTTATACCAGAGTCCCAGCACTACCAACTATGGCATAGTGCATAGCTAACAATCATATGGCATAAGTTTGTACCCAATTCAATTTAAGAATTAATATGTTGGAGCATTTGACCACAAGCCAATAAAAAGGGGAAAAAAATATTTCTTAAACTGGCCAACTATATTAAGCCACATGGAATAATTTTCCAATCAAGATGACAATCTAATGCCCTGTCCACCCCTTGATTTGGCCGAATGCCAAATTAGGGGCCCCATAGTCATCGCAACCATATAAACAAAAAACCACCATGTTTTGAACTTTTATGCTATCCTCAGCCAAGAAATCAAATTTTGTAAATGTTGACTTTTCAAGCACTTTCCCAAAGCATAGGGTTGTCCATGGGCCAAATTCAAGCTAGGCTGAGAAAAGCCCAAGACCACCCTAAAAAATTTTCTCGGGCTTTTCTCTTTTCTAAACTATGGCCAGGTAAAAGCCCAAAGTAATGAGTCCGGTCCCAGCCCAGCCCATCTTTTTCCATTCGCCTTAAGTAAAGCTTGGGCTTCAAACGGCCCATGTAAGCATCAAAATATAAATCAGCATATGCTCTATGAATACCTCTTAAGCCTACCTTTTTTATATATTAATTGGTTTTATAATAAAAAAGAAATATTTTTTAAAAATATAGAAAATATACGTCTTTTTTTTTTTTACTTTACTTTTAAATTTTCTTTTCATAGATTTATAATACATGCCTCCTAAGTCCAAACAAATTTATAACTATGAGTGCTTATCTTATCAATACTTATCAAATAAATAAAATAATAATTAATTAGTGCTAGTTGTTGATAATGAAGTTCTTCTTAATTACATCCGTCGCTGTCCTTTTCTATAAAATATTCTATATTTTAAATCTAAAGCAAGCACTCATTAACAGGGCTTATAAATTGTGGGACCACATTTTTGGGCCCAAAAAGTGTGGGCCAATTAGGTGGGATACAATCACGAGTCGCGACAATTAATATCTGAGTGCTCCTCCAATGACCAATGGCATCTCTTCTCTTGTAGCTACAGTAGCCCCAGATAAGATTAGACAAGGAAAAAGAAAATTTGGCATCTCTCTCTTTTTCCCTCTTTCTCTCTCTCTCTCTCTCTCATCACAACTCGATCTCTACGGATCATTTGGTACTCACAAGGTAAGGTTAGAGTCACGGTGATTAGAAAGAAAGCTACACCTACGGTAAAGGAAGAAATGGGCCAAAAAGATGAGGTATTAGACTAGGTCTGGTACTGTACAGGTGAGATGGATGGGGATGGATGAACTATGGACAAATGGGTATTTGCCCTTTCTACTTAATCTTTGGTTCTATATGGTGAAACAAACATAATTGAATTCCGAATAAGATGAATTTGATTAATAAAGGGGAAATGAACTCTCCCTTCCATGAAATGAAATGTAATCCAAATCCATAAAATCTAAGCTCTAACAACATGACAAACGTTGTGTTACTAAATTTAGCATAGGCAATAATTTAAGGTATATTGGGAAGAAGTTTCCTGATAAAACAAAACAAACATAATAATTTGGGTAAGTGTTT
This sequence comes from Macadamia integrifolia, assembly GCF_013358625.1. Taxonomy (NCBI): domain Eukaryota; kingdom Viridiplantae; phylum Streptophyta; class Magnoliopsida; order Proteales; family Proteaceae; genus Macadamia; species Macadamia integrifolia. Next base: position 30,119,959 of record NC_056570.1, on the reverse strand, counting down.
TTGAGTGTGGGTCCTGTGTGTATGTGAGGACAAGTGAGAGCGTGTGAGGAAGTATTTACAGAGGTGTAATTTTTCATTTCATGGGGGATAGGTCGGTGATTCTCCCCTTCCCCATGTGTCTGCTTGCAGGGACAGGTCGGTGATTTCTCCCATTGAAAACATTTTTCTTGATAATCCAAGGGGAAAAAAAAAACCTTGCCTGATTGCATGGCTTTCATGCCCAAACATTGTTAAGGGTGAAATGATCACCTCGCGTCCTTTGAATACAAAAATTTCATTCTTGTTGATATTCCGACACACTCTGTAGTTAGCCCTTGACTTGTGCAACCAAGAGGAGAACCCTCTCCCTAACTATTCTTTTGATCAAGTCATTCAATTAAATTTATGCAAAAGAGACTCCCATAAAACCAGTGTGTAGATTCTTGTATACACTCTCTCATGTCCCGCCGGTAGAATATACACTGTCTCTCTTCATTGAAATCCTTTAGTGGATAATTCAATTTCCCATTTCCTCACTGGTAGGAATCTGTATTATACCATCAATTAATTGTAAGAATAAAATATACGTTCATATTAAAAAATAAAATAAAAATAAGGAAAATTGGATACCTATTAACCCGACCCATCAGCCAATGCAGACCCTATTTAATTCTTCTTCTTGATCTCGTTCATTGGTTTCTGTTTTTATTTTAGTCATAAAATGAAGAATAGAATGGATTGCCATCCCTGGTTAAAGGCAATGCACGTTAAGGTATGGAAAGAGGAGATGAAATAAGCATGAAGCGACCATCTCTTCACGTGTTTAGGCCAGTGGGCGGCATTTTCTGCTTGGACTTTCAAATCACAATTAGGAATTTAGCATTGCACCCATGTGTGTGATAAAATAAAGGAGAAATATCGCTACCGCTTGTATTCTTTCATGGCTAGACATGGTAGGTGTCGGAAAGATAATGTTGCCCCTTCCTTTATACTAAGATGCTTCCATGCTTCTTCTCATTGGCCCATGTATTTGCATATGATAACGCCAGCAAGATAGAATTATTTTTTTCATAAAATACTAAGGCTACGTTTGGTAGTCATTCTACTTCAGAAACGATGTTTCGTGTTAAAATAAAAAATTTTCATTTTTGTGATAAAATTTCATTTTGGAACGAAACTCAAATTTTGGAAAACCATGTTCCAAAATTTATCGTTTCTGACTTTTTTTTTTTTAACCCGATTTGATTTAAAAACCCAATTTGATTTAAAAAAAAAAAAAAACCAAAAAACAAATCGTGAACACCAAACAAAAGATAATATTTTCTTGTTCCCGTAAAATGAAAAAATATCATAAACATTTTTCTGGATGACGACAAAATGTAGTCTAATAAAAAATTCTTTTTTCTATAAAATACTAATAACAAATTTCCTTACTGATGCGTCCTTCTTGTATTTGGAATAGACATCCATCACTTCCCTTATTTTATACTTCAAAGACTATCTTCAACTCTTTCTACCCAAAAAAAAAAAAAAAGAAAAGAAGAAGCTATCTTCAACTCAACCTGATCACAACTACTTACTACTACTATCAAGTTGATCAGTCAATAAATTATGTATTGGGTTTAATTTATAGATAGTTTTGTAAAAGCAATTGAAAGTGGCACACTTGGGTTGAAAGCCACCGTTGGAAATAGCAATTTAAAATTAATTATGAAACAAAAGGATACTAATCATAATTGCAAATCTATGACTAGCAAACCTGGTTTTGGGAGGAAGATCATATCCTTGACATAATCTTATTAATTAAAGTTGAAATAGAAAGAAATTTCCAGTTTAAGTTATTCCAGCAAAAATTCTTTCAAATAAGAAATGTGTGGATAAATGAGATTGGACATTTCTCAAGCATTTGTCGGAAAATGAAGCCATCACATTAAAAATTACTATACTTAAGCCCACCGCATACACAGAGACAAAGAAAATTGGACAAGTACCCCAGAGACAATGCCAGCTGATAAGGAGAAAAGCCTAAGTTCATGGGGATCCTCAAATAAAATAACTCAATAAGAGAGTGCACGATAACCCACACATCCACAACATTCCTGGCGGTTCAAACCAGTTGGGGTTATCTATTTTATCACATGCCAGGAACTTGGGAATTTCCCCCAAACATATGCTCAATAGAGCTTCACTTGATCCCCAAAATTAAAAGGAAAAAAACTTGGCTCCATTAGATCGCACTAATGTGAAGAATCTTGTTATCATCAAGTAGGTGAATTAAGAAGTTGTAAATCACAATTAAGTGCACTTTAATCTATATTTATTTATTTATTTATTTATTTATTTTTATTTCTCAACAGAGTAAATTTTCATCTCTTTTTCTCGCTTAGCTTAACGGCATATTTTATTATTTTTTTCGCTTCACTTTTAAATATTTTTGAAATAGTATTAACTATGTATTCCATAATTCTTAATCCTACATATCATTTTAATGTATTTGATTCTAACATCTATTCAGACACCCTCAAATATTCCTCAATCATATGGTGAATATTTATAAAAAATATCTTCAAATTAGTAATTAATTAATGCATCAAAATTTTTTTGCATATATTTAGGCTAAATTACTATGTAGATAGAAATATGCTATAAAATCAATCAATCCACATCACATGTATCAAATATTACGCTTTACTAGGGTAGTCATGTGGAAGTTAAATGAATTATAGGCATTAGGAGACAGATTTAAAAATGAAGTGAAAAAAATATGCCATTGGGGGTTAACTTGGAGAAGGAGAGATAATAATTCTGTTTTGGGGAATCGGAAAAGAAGTAATCCACGGGGTGTTTGAATAAATCTAAGAATAAGTACAGAGGATTGAAAAATAAAATTTCCAATAATTTATTGTGGAACACATAGTATAATCTAGATATAAATTTAATGAAGTGTCGAATCAAGTGTGATTATGTATCATCACATGTCAATATATTCTAGACAACGTTAATGTGTCTAAAAGCTCATGTTGGTTGGATGCAACATTTTGTTGCAAAAGGTTCCATTTCTTCAATGATTCTCCCTCTTTTCTTTTTCCTTGTGTGTGTGTAACCCGTACAAGGACCCACAAGGGGCCAATGGGCTCACTTATTGTTACACTACTATAACCTACTTAGTACCATAACTTAGAGGGGGGGAGGATAGGAGGATAGAACACGCGACCTCTCCATGAACTTATGCTAAACCTTCATTGACTAGCTGGGGGGGGGGGGATAGGAGGATAGAACACGCGACCTCTCCATGAACTTATGCTAAACCTTCATTGACTAGCTACCAATGGAGGCCGAGGCATTACAGGATGAACTACTACTTGCTCACAGTCTGCTAATTCACTATTTGATTTGTATCTCCGATTTTCAGTCAATGATAGCTCAATTAAATCAAGTACAATTGACGATATTATCTTGTTTACTAATCACTTTGTTTCTTTTTCGTTTTATTATATTTCTTAGGAGCTTATTCACCTACCAATCGATCTCTCCCTCTTTATACCTGTTATATTTCTTGGGGATCTTAATTCTAATGCTTCTCTTCCTCCATATATCTTTCTCATCGTGTAGGGTGGGTTCTCAACCCCTATTTTCTTTTTAATAATGTACCTTCCTTTTGATAGAAAAAAATTCATGAAATGTTTTCTTGTAAGGGGAATTGCAGAAGGTTTTATTTATGGATGGGAATGAGAGAAAAATATATTACCACAGTTCTCTCCCCCACTCCCGATGGGTGAAAGTACATAAAAGATGGATCAAAAAATAAATGTCCATTTGTTAAAAAAATATTATTTATAGTAGGGACTAGGGACTAGAGACAGATTTTTTTTTTTTTTGTTCTGTAGCACAAGCAGCACATGTAAACAAAGGGCAAACACTGGAAGGAGGTTCCATTGCAACTTCCAAGGATCACACACGGATCCTTTTTCTTCGGATTTTATATTTCACTCTTTTAAATAAAGAATTGTTTTTTATTTTTTTTAATGGGAGAGGGATAGGTATGCTGCCGATATTAAGTATGCTAGCGAATAACACCAATAGGAACACATGATGGAATATCATTCAGGAAGGATATGAAGGTCATTTCAGAAAAAAAAAGAAGAGAGAGATAGACACAATGAGTGTTAGCATACTTGATATCGACGGCATATCCAACCTTTTTCCTTTTTTAATTTACAGCATTAAAATGATAAATCTATGTTTGGTAACCGAGAAAAAATAGAAAAGAAAAAAAAATCTAAAAAAAAAAGGGAGGAAAAATGGTGGGAAAAAAAATATATATATGTATGTTTAGTTATCAAGAGAAGGAAAAAAAAAAATTCAAACTTTTAAGAGAGAGATAAATACATAGATAATCATTTTATAATCATTCATTTTTTATCTTATTATGTTTTCATATTTTATCATGTTTTCTTGTGTTTTTAGTAAGAATATTTTTAAGATAACAAAAAAAAATTTTACAATTTTCAAAAGAGAATTTTGATTTAAAAAAAAAAATCTTATCTCAGATGAAGACATACCAAATACAAAGAAAAATTCTTAATGTAAGGATTTTTTTTTTTTTTTCTTTTCTTTCTCGGGTGACTACCAAAACACCAGTCTGAAAGTGAAAAGAAAATAATAATTTTAAAAAAAAAAAAAAAAAGACGAAAGAAATAATTACACTTGCGGTGGTTTGTCCCACATCTCTCTGCATAAGTTTCACGTCGCCGTTCATTGGCTGTTTGTTCAAACTTCACAGCCTCCCTCAAAATGATAATGATTTACCATTACAGTAAGAGTGAGAGAGAGAGAAAAAAATATAATAAAAACGAAAAATCTTTGAAGCAAAAGGATTCCGCATTTAACATAATTTTCCAGATTTCCACCAAAGGCTCTTCCTATTTCTAATTACTTTCCATTTTTTTTTCCAGCTAAAATGAGAGAAATTAAGTTACTAATGACTCTAGAGAGAGAGAGACAGAGAGAGATTGGAAAAAGGAGGTTGCCGCACGGTGGTGATGGGGATTGGCGGTGGTGTTTGGCTGTGTGTATTCACTTGCAACGGGAAGCAGAGATAGTGTGATCGTGGGGTGTCTGTCTTCAGTCTCTAAGTCTCAACTGGTCAAGCATCGAGGTCGAAGTCGTTGTCGAGTGAATCGATAGGGTAACAAGTGTCTTCGCCACCTGTGTTCCACAAGAAATGAGCGTAGTTGGCGGCGTGGTACGTGTTCCCTGGATCCGCCGATATCGCCTCCAAGTACATCTCCTCCGCAGCGGTAATGTCATTCCTTCCCAGCCACAAGAACGTCGCATACTTGCTCAACGCCTCCGCATCTCCTCCTCCTCCTCCTCCTCCTCCTCCATCTTCTTTCCTCCCCACCCCTATTGCCTTCTTGAAATACTCCTCCGCTCTGTTTTCATAATCAACAGTCACACATATATTGTCAGCACAACTGCACAAATTCCTATAATACCCTTCACTGTTCCAACTCAAATTCCTAGTTAAAGCAAGTAAAAATCACTTCAGTCAAGAATCAGAATCAATAACTTATTTTTAGTATGGATGATTCTCTCTCCGAGTAACATTTCAAAGTTGAAACCAGAAAGGAGCACCAAGTATTACCTGTCATGGTCGTGTAAGACGACGTAGAGGAACTGCGCGTAATTCGCAAGTAGCATAGGGTTGTTGGGCTCTTGAGACACGGCCATGTTATATAGAAGTTCCGTCCTCGAGTAGTCAGATTCCTCCTCCCCTTCGATGTCTGCCTTCACCGGCGACACAAACCTCTGCATAGTTCCGTGATCCAGAGCCTCATCTCTCAACGCCGATTGCATTTTGATCGATTCGTCCACTATCGAATTCCACAGTTTCATCTCTTCCTTGCTTCTTACTCCTCCCGACTCTGCCTCCACCCACGCCGACTCCGCTCCCTCCGTTGTCGTGGGGTTTGGGTTTGGGTTCCCAAACGATGATACCTGATGATGAGACAGAGACTGAAAGTTCCATGATGAGGACGAACCATCGAACGGTCCATCTCCCTCAGTCCCACTCATAACACGGCGGAACTTTCCACCGCCGCCGCCATTGTGTCCTCCCACGAAGGCCGTTTTCCCGGAAGACGAAACTGAAAACTTCTTCATTACCGAAGAAGAATCAAAATTCTTGGGCTGGTTCTCATTCACCGATACCATCTCTATGGCAGCCGACGCCGGTGGTGGCGGGGCTGCGATTGCTGAATTGTTTCCCATCGAATACACGGTGAAATTGGCAAGGAGAATCATCACGTAGACCATGAGAGTGGGTGTTTGTGAGAAAACCTGTTGGAAGAGCCAAACGAATGAGGCGTGCATCTCCTTCTGTACTCGGGCTAGAATATCTTGGAGGTCTTCGTAGAAGAGAATCTCTCGCATCTGCAACGTGTAGCTGTGTATCTCACGAATGATGAACACCATCGATGAGAAGGCCTTCTTCATGGAGCAGTAGGCGGTCTCCCCTGCTTCTCTGAAACCTTCTTCGCATTGCTTTTTCTTCTTTATGATTCTAAGAGATAAGGGAAGGTCCACGCTGTTTGCCTTTCGTTCTATATTCGCCTGGTTAATCTCATTCCTTCCAGGCCAGTCCGGTGGTTCCAGCTTGACATGGAACCATGGAGGCTGCACAGACTCCAGCTTCGGTGACTGAAAAAAACTCGATCTTTGTACAGAATTTATACTGCAACCGTCGATGTTCCTACTGTTGCTCTCGCCTTGCTTTTCCCTAGAATCAACAATAGAAGTATCCGATTCTACATCCTCCGCGTGGTAATTATTGTTCTGTTCTTCATCATCATCGCTTGTTTGATTGAATCTCCGTGCTAATTCCCGAATACTTTCCGCGAACTCTTCCTCTGAGTATCCATCTAAGTTCGCGCTGCAAGCCCTCCTGAGAAATTGGCGTCTAGACTTGGGGGCATCGCAAGATCGAGATCTCAACAGTTTTGTCGATGACGTTGTTCCTAAGAAAGCTAATTTGTGGACGAATCGGCAGACCAGAGCTCGATCTCCTCCTCTCTGTTTTTTCGAGGAAGGAGATGAAATTGCAGAGGCTATCGTCTGAGCCAACGAAGGGGAGTGAGAAGCTACTGACTGAGACCAATGTAAACAGGTCGCGGCGACCTTTACTTCCATGCCTCAGCTTTGCAGTCTCCAAAAAGGTATCAGAAGAAAAAACAGAAGCCCCAAAAAGATGTAAAGAGTTAGAGAAGAGAAGGAAAAGGCAAAGCTTCTTCAATTTGAGACTATTTTAAAAGAACTCGAAGTCTGATTCTTGCGTGTGAATCTGTCTATTAACAAACGCATATCGCGCTCCACTTTCGGTCCTTTCCCCATCAATTCATCAAGCTAAAATCTCAGACTTGCCTTCTTTCAGTTCACTCGACCTGCAACAAAAAGCAACACAATAAGTCAAATTAAACAATCCCAAAAAGGTCATATTCCAGAACCAATCTTACCATTCTTCTCTCGCCACTCTCTGTCTCACCACAAAACCCCATTTCCTAAATTTCTTTGCAGGAAATAGAACAAGAAGAAGAGGCTAAGGTACTAAAAGCTTCAAGCTCTCAAAACTCAGTCACCCCCAAGCCCAGAGGAGATTCACACAATACCTTCCATCATTGAACCCCCCATATCTCCCCGAGAAAAACGGATCCAAAACGCAAAACCAAATTCTATAACTTAATTGGCTCGAAAAACGATGAAATCGAGAAACTCCACAGATCAAATGACCATAAAACAATAGCCAAATGAAGCAATATTCTGATTCGTCGAGTACTTACTCGAATATCGATCGGAATCCGGTAATAATTCTGGTTAATTGTAGTGATGATTCCAAATCCCGGCCCCAGCTTAGCGAAGTACGAGCAGTGTACTTCTCTGAAATCAAAGAGAGACCCTCACTGCCCTTTATATAAAACAGAGACACATAAGCTCTTACTCCTCTTTCCCGAAGAAAAATATCGGAATAACCGTATTTATTAAAGAAAAAATAATACAAATCATATATACGGTTTTGATTGGGACAGGTATTACCATGTGCATAGTCAATACGTACGGGTCAGTAGCAGGGTAACATATAGGAAAGCTATGGTTTTCCGACCCGAGTCGTCAGCCAATAAGTGAGGCTACCAAAACGATATTTACTTGGCCAGAGTCCAGGCTTGGAGCTAGCTAGCCTGGTCTTTAGATCTATGAGCTTCCTCCCTTAGTAGCTTACTTCACGGGTACTATCCCATGTGGCATCCCTTATCAGCGCCACGTGTTAGTTGACCACCATATATAAATAATGGTAAAACCGTGAATACACCGACCTTTGAATCTCCTTAGCACGCGTTACGGTGGCACGTGTATACGGTTAATTTGACCTTTGACATTGTGAAATCTCTTCTATCGGGTTCGGTTCTCTCGTGGAGATATTCTAATGGTCCTTACAGAAGTAATTTCGGACCAAACAGCGAATTTCCAGAGTCCAGACCCGATTATAAGTAAAAAGCTTTTTTGCCCCTGTGTTTTGTTCTTAATTAATTTCCTGAATTTCAATTTTAAAAATCAAATTTTCTCAATTGAAAAGTGTCGACTCATCTGTGATCTGCCAGAAACATTGGTATATTGCAGGAAGACTGAAGGTCATTTTCGTTATTTACAAAAACGTAATGGATTCAGATCCCTTGTTGCACATCAGTACGATGGTCAGGAGGGCCTTAGGGTGCATGTTAGTTACTCCAGTCGTGAGATTGTTGTTGGGGGATTGGTCCTAACATTATGGAGGAACCCACAGGTGTTTTACTGATTTTGAAGGGATAAATTGATTCTCTGTTTTTCAAATGATTACAAGATCTAAGGGTGTCAGTCCCAAGCCGTTTAAAAATCGATTTGATGTGCATCGATTATTAAATATGTTGGGTTCAGGTTCAGTTTATAAATAGATAGTATATAGTGCCAGCCACCAATGATAAGATCAACGGGTCACTCAGCTCATTTACAAGTCTGGCCTTTATATTTATATATATATATATATATTTTTTTTTTTTTTTTATAGAGTAGGTATCTATTGATATTTTTATCAATTTTTTAATTTAATCAAGTGTAATATTTTTTTCTAAATTGTTAATCATGTAATAAAATATATTAAAAAATTTCTATCATTTAAGGCTTTTTTTATATATTATCCTGTTTAAGACCCGATTATAGTTCAATTACCCCGATTAGGAGAAATCTAGAGAAAGCTCGAAGCCTGTTCAAACCTAACACAAGATTGATCGAGATCGACTCTTTCCTTAAATAAATAGATCACGATCCGATATAAGCCTGTCAGGCTGGATCAATTGACACCCCTAACAAGATCAACATATTAGTGTTGTTGGATGAAATCTCTTTTACTAAGCCAAAGGAAGCATAAAAGCATGGTAGGCCTACCAGCCTGTTGATTTTAATCAGTGTCGATTAATCCATGATATCGCATTATTTAGTTAATCAAATTTTATAGATTAGACATGACCACATTTATATTCAATCAATTGATTATTGACCTACAATGTATCAATGCACAACTTAAATTTTTAAATGCAAAATACACACGAGGATGCTCTCTATGCATTCAGTGCCTTAGTTATGCGTAGAAAATGATGAAAGAAATAAAAAGAGGATATTGTGCATGTAACCATTCTTTTTTATAATAATAAACTTAAGGTTAACGTTAAGATATCTTAAATTATGAGGGCAAAATACACATGGAGCAGTTTTCCTAGCGGTGGGTGCCCCTGTGCTTGTTCTTCTCGTGGCTCTATCATTATTATTAAACGAGAAGAGACATGAAGAAATAGAAAAATCCCAAAGTAAAATAAATGTGTGATTGGTCTGACCAACGGACGGTCCAGAAGAAAAGCTGGAGGACAACTTGGGTTTCATATCAGGAGGAGAAGCGACAAGTGATGTTGACGGCCCAAATTAAGCGATATATATAAACACAAAAGAAGAGGTAGAGGAGATACATTCCCGTGCATCTCCAATTTTTTTAAAACAATAATTATTGAGTGTACTCATTTGAGGTGTGATGTGCAAAAATCCATACTCTATAGGATATAAAAAAACTGTAAAAGAGAGACAGATCTTTATCATAATCTTTTTGACGAACTTACTCCGTTGATTTAGAATTTAAGGCGATGATGATATACTTAAGTGAAAAGACCTGACGAGAAAATTAACTAATGGGGGATTTTTTGAAATCATCAATGCTGATAATCCGTTGAATCGGAACAACTAGTGAGATATTGGACCTAATTATTCGAATCCAATAGCTGTGAGGGACAATGACTCCATACAATGCACGTAGTCTCTAGAGTGGACCATCGGTTATCATCAACTTTGCTGCTTTGACATGTATGGAGTGGTGCCTGCTTCAATTACTACTTGATAGGCAAAAGTCACCACCAGTGGAAAAGTATTCTCTCTAATTATTGAATCGTTCAATTATTCATCCAACGGTTGGATGGACTTCGAGATATATGTTGGAGTCCTTCCAATTATTGAATAATTAATTAGATATTAATTGGATGACATGCTAATTGAAAAAGTGAAGATCCACCCGATTTCATCAAATTTCTGAAAAACTCTTTTCTAAAAAAAATTGGCAAGAGAACAAGATTGCCGCAGATGAAGACCTCTCCCTTCCCACAGACATACTAAAAAGAAGTTTATGATTTTTAAGATTTGAAGAGACTTCAACCAAAGGCATAACCTAAAATCACCACACAATTTCAGCTAATATTTTTCTCCAACTCAAAATCTTGAGGTATTAAATGCAGATAACTCTTCAAGTGTATGTACGTTAATTCCCAATATCTCAATATTTTCTAACACGTGTAACTTTGGCACATCTAACTTTACATAAAGATAGATAATTAAGGAAAGGATAATAAAGGAACATTTTTTTTTTTTTTATACCCATGGTGTTCGGATCTTTGACCCAACTAGTCCCTAGGGTCACTGTCATACCGTTTACATAGGACCGGGTCAGATTGAAAAGGAAACTCTCGTGCAATGGCGAATGTTTCAAATGAGCATGGATTCTGGTACTTAGTAGAGGTATAAACTAATAATTAAACAAATACGTATAAGATTAAGTTTTCCTTTACCAATAGAGGATAGTTCACCCACCATTCAAGGGTTAAAAATTCTCTATAAAATTTTAATATGTTCCCTAAAATACCCTCTCATTACTCTTTGCATCTCAAGCCCAATAGTGAATAGATTTCCATTCACCGTGAGCACAGAAAATCTCAGTACAACTTCATAAGTCCGAACAATTCGAAAGGGATTGATTTACGAGACATGAAATCGGGGTTCACAATGGACCTAATATTTACCTAACTTGTCCTTCACCTAACAATTTAGGTAACCATGTATGGATAAATTAATCATTTCTTTATTAATTTGTTTAAGCAGTCATTAGATCCTAGGTTTGTACTAGTTCTACAAATTTAAAAGAGAAGATTTATATATATAGACCCAGATCGAATCCCAATTCCCAGATGATCTGATATAACATTTTGAAAGACTTGTGAAATCACTCGGAGGTTGAAGCTTCCCAGTTCCCATACACTTCTAGAAAAACACGAAATGAAAGGTGCCTGTGTGAGTCAACAGTTACAGGTTTAGTGGTTGAGTTTTAATTAATGCCTCCATATATAGGTTGGTGCTATAACTAATTGTTCAGCCACTTCCACTTCCACTTCCACTTCCAGTGCTTTCGCGCGAAGATTGTGCTTAATTAATTTGTTCTTTAAAAAATGAGAACGTACAAGATAGAAGGATGGGTGAATATATATCACACAATAATAGAAAAAGGGTCAATAGAAATACACGAGGAAGTATCAATAGAGAAGTTATTTAACATTTGATAGGGGTGGATCGATAATTTTGTCCCTTATGTGCCCAAGTGCAAGGGCCTTACTCTCCCACAAAAATCATTTTCACTTTGAATATTTTTATCAAAAAAAGTTCTCTTAATTTCAATCACATTTTAAAAATTTGTTATGTCAGTCGAAAGAGCATAAACGAGTTAGTCGATCCCAAATTGACCACCAGGTTTGGAGAGAGAGGCACACTAGCAGAGCTCAAATATATATACGATCATTTGTATGATTTTAGAGTTGGGATGATTTAATTATGGAGTTTAGTTTGAGAGTTGAAACTATAACTAGGGTTTTGTTTGTTTTATGGTAAAATATTTTATTATTTTTTTAACATATGATATTTTTGTTTTTGTGCGTGATCAATAAACACATTTGAACGCAATTGAGTGTGAAAAAAAATCCAAACACATAATAGGGGTTGAGTCCCTTTATTGGTTGAAAGAATACTAATGCTTTGGGGAAACAACATTATGAAATTTAAAATTAAGGACTGATTGAGTTTTCCTTCAATAGCGTGTAAGAATCCTCACCTCATATGAAATGACCATTATTATGCCTGAATGAGACTTTAAAAACAATGAAGAGACATTTCAACCTTTAACATAGTGGGGAAACAATTGATTGTGTCATTAGATGTGGGTGAAGGGTTCACCCCGGACAACAAAAAACTTTGTTCTAAAAATAATTGATAAATTCGCTGGACAACAAAAAGCTTTGGTCTAAAAATAATTGATAAATTTTTTAATGTTTGACTCATAAAATATTTTATGATGAAACAAATATAGCCTAAGGAAGGCTCGTAGTGGTGTTAGTTCTAGTTTGCCTCTCCAATTTGGGCTATGAACATTGTAATACGTGCTTGATGGAGTTAGGGAGAAGTTGGTGGGTAATAGAAGATACGGGAGTTATTCCTAGTAGGTTAAGAGAGTTGTAAGAAAAATTATAAGGTGAAGTAGTAGAGAGATGGTGGATTGTAAATTGTAACTATTATCATATCCTATATTATAGGAATTTGTATGTAATAAAAAGTGGACAAGAAAAAAGATAATGCTCAATTATTGAGCAAGGCGGGCTACCTCCTAATCAGGCCTGACGCCATGGCTTCGTCTGTAAAACCAAACACATGTTATCTCTATCTTTTATCTTATTTAATCTCTTGTATTTTTTTTTTTAATTTATTGTTATTAGCAATTATTTCTGCTCTATTTTATCTCTGTCATCTCCGTATTATTTCTTTTCTATTTTGTGTGCACGTAACACATTGCATCTTTAATCCACGTGTTTTGGATTCTGATATGAATGGGGCAAGTGTGTACCACAAATACAGATATGTATAGATAGGTAATAATCAAAAGAACAACCTCTAGTCACTTAGATATATTTTTCCACGTGACCAACCGTATGGTTGTTATTATCTCATCTATTTATTGAGGATGACAATAAAGCCATTACCATAATTTTGAGTAATAATTAATTTTGGTTGGTGGGTGGGTCACTAGATCCCACACCCAACTAAAATCCACATGTGTTTCACGCATAGATATTTAGAGGATTGTGATTTGATATCCACCACCTATACGACTAGATGAAGTCTATATAAATCGTATGATGAAGTACCACATAAGTGGATATATAGGAATTCAAATTTGCCGAGTCACTCATGTTATGGTATGAATATACCATATCAATTCGTTATGTATAGATGATGAGATTCCATTGATACAGAGCCAATTTCAATAGAGTTATTGAACGTTCCTGTTGACGTGCATCTAAGAGAGATTTTATTTTTCAACAAAAATATAAACAAGTGAAAATTTTTATTAAATGAAAACTTTTTTATCTCTGCATGAATCATATTTTTGTTTTTCTTCTAAATAAATTGTTTGGAATGCAGTCTAAAAAATAAAACCTTTCAGATGACTTGGAACACATATATGCATTCTGGAAGATTAAAAAGAGAATGGTTACGTGAAGGATTAAGGCATCTATCTTGGATGATGATATCAGATTTCAGCTTAATGGGTTTGTTATTATTTCATTTGAATAATGTGAGAAGTTATTCTGAGTGAGTGATCTCCTGATAAGTTTAGTTCAAATTCTTTGCATATATGTTCACTTACACGTGTGAATCAGGTATAGGTGTTCCTACGTGCAAAGGAACTCAAACTTTAAGATGTCCTAGTATATTGCACTCCTATATACTTTTTATTGATTAAAAACTAGTAATAATTATTATAATAATTAAAAAAAAGAGCTTAAGCAAAGGAATTACCATTTTTTGGGAAGCTTAATTATTTGAAAGGAGTCAAGTTTTGATTTGGACCATCAAACATCAGCATATCATGCTGGTTCCCCAACAGATCATGCTGGTTCCCAATTATTTGGAGGTCATGAGACATGCATCTCCTTCTTTTTAATGGGGGGAGGAAAGATTGAGGAGGGGGATGTGAGAGAAAAGGTACATTACAAATCAATCACTAAAATGGTTCATTTCTTCACCAACCCCCCATATGTTAAAGGTATTAGTGAGAATTAATATATATTTAGAACTTACCATAAAAGGAGATAGTTTGGCATGCCCTTAGCTCTCTAATGGACAGTTAGGATGAGAGAGGTATCATAATCATTTTCAAAGGGGAGAGAAAAAGAGAGTGGCGTAGACACAGGCTGGACACCCAACGGTGTGCCCAACCTTTTCCTAACCATAAATTATGATATTAAAGAGAAATCGAGGTATAGTTTGGCATGCCCTTAGCTCTCTAATGGACAGTTAGGATGAGAGAGGTATCATAATCATTTTCAAAGGGGAGAGAAAAAGAGAGTGACGTAGACACAAGCTGGACACCCAACGGTGTGCCCAACCTTTTCCTAACCATAAATTATGATATTAAAGAGAAATCGAGGTCCAAAGGCATTTCCTATAATATATATCCATCGGGCCGTGAGAATATAGTAAAAAAAAACTAAGATTTATCTTTGTATTCATTTTAAAGTACCTATAACCTCTAGTGTCACTTGAAATATCTTACAATATTTTGACAAAAGTAAGGTGCAAGCTGTGGTAGTAGAAGAATATAACTACAAATTCTCTTCTTCTACTTAATTCCAATTTTTTGAACGATGTTTTGTACTTTTTGAAATAAGATGGAAGAATAGCAAGAGAGAGAGAGAGAATGAGAAGCTGGCAGAAACAGTGGATGTGGAGTAGTAGACTCTCTCTCTCTCTCTCTCTCTCTTCTGTGGTGGTAACTGAAGATTTTCCTCTGGGCATTGCCAAGCCCCTTCCACATGAATTGCTTTTGGTGTTGTTAATGTTTGTGAAGTCTTTCTTGTTTGTAATTAAAAGGAAGAGTTTTGTGTTGTGGAACTAGCCATAGTGGTGGTTGGCCCCATAATCCATAATCCGTGGACTCTATGGATTCTATAGTCCATGGTCCATTGAACGGTGCATGGCTTCGTCCAGACCTGGATGTTGGCATCAAGCTAGGGTGACCCCAACTGGAGGGGACGTCGACGCCCCAAGGAACCTATGTTGGAGATTGGACAAGGACTTGTAAACGCCAATGCCACGCCAATCTCCTTATCTCCTCATTCCCCTTCTTCTCTTCAATCTTCATCCTCTCCCACCCATATACTTACCAATTCCCTACCTCCTCCTCCTCACTTCATATCCTATACTACTATATCTCAAGTCTTATTAATAACTCTTTTTCGTAAAAAAAGCAAAAAAATAATATATTATTGAAAAAAAAAATAATGTACAAACTATTTAATGTCCCATCATTCTTAAACACAGAAAAAATTAAATTTACTTATAATTCCACCATCAACATTGCCATAAGCAGAATACAAGATAATCAAAATAGAAGTAAAGATTCAACTTCGCCATGACCATCAACAAAAATCTAAGGCCTTAAAAACAATCAAGAATACATCTTGACCTAGATGATATCAATACTCTCTCTCTCTCTCTCTCTCTCTCTCTCTCTCTCAAAAGAAATATATATCAAGTCATCTTCCATAGTTTCTTTCTGGAAAAAGGTTTCTAGGACGGCCTTATAACAGACCAGACGTTGAAGAGATGGGGCAATCATAGACATAGACTAGCCAACTACCTTTCAAATTTTAGTTGCTGGACCATCTCAAACCCTTTTAAAAATCTACGCATGTCATTTGTAATTCTAAATTTACCAAACAATATATTATAAAAAGAAATCACAAGATCGTCAGGTTTCTGCCATAGTTGTCTTTAGGACTTGGGATGGTCGAAGAGGAATATAGTGACTGAAGGGAAGAAAGAGTATATTTATTTTTGCAACTTGGACATGCAACCAAAAGAAATATCTCACAGTGGGGCATGGCTGCAGCCTCCATGAGCATCCTAGTAGTCGTTATCAGGTTCTTGATCTCTCTCATGTGGGCCCGACCATGAATTGAACCATGACAGTGATTTTGATTCCTTGCTAGCTCCACCATCACAACCATTCTAAGTCAATGTTAACCACAGGTACTCATCACCTGATCCTTCATTCATATAAGAAATATATATTGGAAAATCTGTCCATGAGTGAGTTTATATGTAATCTACATTGGTGGATTCTCTATTTCTCTATTCCTAGGACTATATAATTTATAGTGGAGGTGGGGTACCCATATGTAATTAAATTCCATTACCTGTTGTTCCTCACTTACATCACCATTATTTAGTCCAAAGCATAATTAATTAGTGATCCACTTGATTGGTTTTGTATTTTAGTAAGGTTAAGAACAAATTTGATGCTTTGTTTAGAACCTTAAAATTATGATAATTTGCATTAGAGAAAGAAGCCATGTTTAGAAGTTGGTTTCTTAAACCAAATTAAACTCCTCATGATTATTATGCCTTACTTTTCAGTGCAGTGCAACACGGAAACTTGACGTCTTCATAAATAAAATTCTTGTTGTAAATAAAGTTGGTGAAGAATAAGAAATTAAAACCTTATTTGTTTGCCCTTTAATTTTTGTTTTCAATAAAGATAAAATCATATCATTTCACAAGTATTCAAAAAGAATGAAAATGCCAAAGTTTCAGAGGGATGGACTAATAACTTTTTTATGAAGATGCATGTAAGTGGTAGTGTTTGGAAGCTTCAGAGTTGAGATTTTATTTAGTTTGATTCATCCTAAATGGATTCCAAAGGCCTCTTATTAAGGCTATGGGGTATATGAGGTTATGCATAGCTGAAGAGTAGCTTTGCCTATCACATTCATTAAAAAGGTGAAAGCTTCAAAAGGGTTCAGCTAATACTTGGATATAGCATGAAGGGTGACTCCAACCATGCGTCTTTGCATAGGAACAAGAGCATTCTTTTAGTTCTTAAAGCAAAGGCTAGAAGAACCACAGAAGGCAAAATGATTTATTCTACTAATTTTACAGAAAGTGACCTTATTTTCTAAATTGTCTATGTCCCTTTATGTCTCTTTCCAAAGAATAGGTTTGTCTAGATTTGTTATCAGCTAAATTCATATATTTTTATTTCTGATAGGGTATATCCAATTACTGTCAATAACAAACAATTACTTTTTCTGGTGAAATTTCTTGCACAATTTTATTGAAGAAATAAAAAAATATATAAATAAAAAAAAGTTCATCACGTATTTCAAATGGAGCTAAAGGTTAATGATACCAACTTGGCTAATTCTTATTTTGGGATGTCATATCATTTTGTGTTAATAATTCAAAGTGGTGTTTACCTTGAAAAGCTTTTCAAAAAAAAATCAATCAATATATATATATATATATATTTCAAATTTTAATGGATGGAATCCATTGGTAAAAATGGAGAGTAGGTACCTAGATTTGACACATGGCAGATTATGTGAGGTTGAAATTGTATTGTCAAATAGCCCTAAGGTTCCTTACTCAAATATAAAATTTCAATGCAACCAAAACCAACCATGTGACAAAGCAAAGCATGAAAAATCGAGAACTTTAAAAAAATTGCATGAGACTGTCATCAAGGGAGCATGACATATATGAACTTGTGATTAACCATCAATTTGTTCATGGGTTGTTGACCACCTTTTTTTCTTTTTTATATAAAATAAATAAATTGCGTGGTCCTATCATCTCCCCCTCCCCCTCTCACAAGAGGGGGTTGAAATGACTCAAAGCTCCTCCCCTTCCTCTATTTGACAACTTGTCCTCGCCTTTTGTGGCTATGCATGAAAACCCAGCAAGTTCTGACAAACGAAGTTTCAATATTACTTATTATCAATGATAATAATAATATATTTTCTATAGGTACGCCCAAGGACTAACGGTTGAACTCTTGACCTCTTAATTGTGATGTGTTGATCTTTCCCAACTAAGCTATCTCTTGGAGTTCAGTATAATTAATTGTTCATTATTTTGTTTACTGAAGAATAATTCCCTAAATCCTAGCCGGCTTGCAAGATCCAAGACACCATAACGTACCAAAATGATAAAATAAATAATAATAATAATACAAATAAAACATATTTAGTCTTGCAAACAATGTTTTCTGTTAAACAAAACACAATGCAAATCAATTGGCAATTTATAATAGCTTTTTTTTTCTTTTTTTTTTTTTTTTTTTACCATAGAGATCTAAAAAACAAGGATTCAAGTAAAAACTAGGGCTGTGTCTTTTGTTATTTATTTTCAAGTCCGAGGTACTGGTATGCATAATGCTTTTAAGGAATCAGCCAAAAACCCAGCCTATGTCTTCCATCCTTATCTTAAACATCTGGACCAACTATTTATTTAACGCATATTTGTCATTTTCATCTTCTCAACTCAATATTTGTGGGTCTTGGGACTCCACCCCCTAAGATCTAAAATCTAAATCATGATTAAAAAGAATGAATTATATAAGTATATTTTGAAAGTGTTCGACAATTATATAATAGATTATTGAAATCAAGATTGCGTTTAATATGATTTCTTATAATACATTATTAATCTAGGATGCATACCAAACGATTGTCATGAATAAAATATATACATCACAGTTGTGAAATTCCCAAACTATTCTATGGGCCTAGGCCCTTATTTGTTTCATGATGATAGAGGTTACTTTTGGGGGGAAACTCATCATGAATTGATGACTCCCCAGATGTGTTATAACCAGAAAGCTTCAAAATTATCCGATCATTAGTAAATTTTCTGTGTACGAACCTGTGAGTGTGGGGTTTGTTTAAAACATATGATCCCATGGGCCCATTAATTTAATCTTTTATTAATTACGAAACACATCCATTTTACTAAGTTTTATTGATTAAAATCATTGACTCCTCGAAATGGTGTTTTTAGCTGCAAGTGTTTTCCTTGTGCAATGTAAAATGGGAAACAATTAGATCATTGATAGATTGGGATGTAAATGGATAATCAAAAATCCGTATTCAATTTATATTAACAGCCGCTTAGTGGAATCTGTATTCAAAAAAATCGGTGTCTGATGTAGATGCAAGTAATGTAATAAATAATGTTATATTCGATTCCTACCAATAGAACTATTTGTGGATAGGGCTTAAAGCCAAGAACTTGCCAAGCCCATTTTATGATTGACAGCCCATATCAAGAATTTTGTAAATGACACTTCTAGGCCCATGTACTTGAAGATGTCCTTTTGGACATTGAGGGGTTTATACTTTACATAGTTAGGTTAGGCCATCTCAATACGTACTTAAGGAGTAAGATTTAATGGTGAAATTAAGAGAGAAAAAAATGTGCCATTAAGGCGTAATCTAGGTATTATAAAAAGCCAGTGCAGAAGGAGAGGGAAAATTTAGGTTTATTGGGGAATCTGAAAAGAAATATTCCATTTCGGAGTTTGGTGAAATATAGGTTTACGTTTAGGATACTGACAGAGTTTCCATGGTTCAAAGTGAGCTGTATGGGCTGGGCTGACTTTGAAAGTCAAAATTTGTAACCCAATATTTAATCACGACACTGGGATGCAACCTGGCATGGCCCATTACTAGAACAAACGGGTTTAGGAAGCGAGTTAAGTTAACTTCAAGAAATCAATTATGTGGCTTGCTTGCAGCCCATCCCACATGGCCACAGCTTATTTTCAACACCCTAGACAAAGCCCAAGCCCAAGCCTGTCAAACCCTTCCCTGAGCCCGAATGACTTTAGAACTGGGCCTGGGTTTAAAAAAATGATTGGTTTCGATGGCCAGGCTCTGTGGAGAATTTCGTTTCTACAGCCACCAGCACATGATCCCAGGCCAAAAGTCAAAAAGTACATCAATTGAGCTCAATACAGAGGGACAAGGACAGCCGGAAGAGCACTGAAACTGGGTTTACTTCCGCCGCACGCCACCCCCTAACTATTTCCCATTTTCAGTCCACATGTAGCTATTAGACCCCTTTTGGCGAGAAGCTCTGAATATCTGTCATGTGGATAAGTGATATGATAATTCTGACCTTTGAATATCCAGAGTGATATGAATCGGCTACGTGTCAAATATAATTCACCTCATAGCATTTGTCCCCATAGTCCTAGATTTATTGTGCACTCTCTCATGGTCTGATTTGTTTTTCCCCCCTTTCAAAAGGTGTATTTGACCGCTTAAAAGTTTTTAGTTGGGCTAAAACTATGCATGTGCGCAGGGATTTTGGGTTAACTTGTCTACAAATTTTGGGCCTGTGAATAAGTTTGTAAGCCCATATTATCCCTTTAAATGATCAAATGGGCTTGGAGAGGCCGAACTACATATGATTTGAATTTTTATTTCTAACGTTTGCGCCTCTCTGTCAGACTGGGTCTTTGTTTGGTGCTTGTCTGTCAAGCCCTCTTCTTTAATGGGCCCAGGTCTTGAAGGGGTAAATATTTTGCCACTAGTAAACTCTCATAAGAGTATATTTGGGGTAAGAGAGGATCTAGACATTGAAATAACACATGGAATCAGGTCCTTTTCGGTACATATTCGATGGTTGAGAGTTTTAGGGTACATGTGCATATGTTGGGATGCATGTTCAAATGCGCGCAGCCATCGGATATACATTGGATGCCTAACTGCACGAGAGTATCTGGGTCTTAATAGCATTACCAAATTGTGTGCTGAAGGGTTGGTACAGGTGCAAATATAATGGTAATTTTACAATACCTGACCCGATTGCTCATAATCCTTTCTTCTCTAAGGTAAGTGATATCCACTAGTACTTCTATCACTTACTGACACTGTATTTGAAGCAGTCGTTAGAATCCCTTATGATATCCAATTGAAGCAAGTTCTTGTTAATGGTAAAAAAGGTGCTCATCTTCAAGAGGCTCGAATGACTATTGGGAAGTGTGGGAAAGGGTTCTGGGTTCTGTTTTGATTTGTTCTATTTGATATTTAGTTCTCTCCTCACCAAACATGACCTTAGAGGACGATAATATCCATGCACCAGAAGAGCCAAAATACTTTGTCCGTTTGTCACACAATGGTCATGAAGGATGATGTGGCAATAGATGGGAGTCCCATTGGATAGAAAACCACGTGTCAAAATTCAACGATCCATTTATTGTTCCATAAATTGAGTATGTAAACAATTCTCAATTATTAAATTTAAAGTTTATCCGATGATTGAATACTGTTCAACAATTCACATTTCCCCGTGGGTTGACCTTAGGGGAGGAAAGCCTATTTAATTTGATAAAAGATGAAATCTCATTAGGTAATCCACTAAAGATTTATGAAACTAGTATCTTTAAAGGGGGAGGGTTTTATAGACGATAAATTCAGTACTGCAACAGTGGGAGTCAATGAAACATATTTGAAAACATCAACAAAAACAGGAATTGCACTTCCATGAGAACGAGGGTCATTATTTTGTCACACATTAATATGAGTACAATACACTAATATATAATCCGAATGACATCAATCACTGGACATTGAAACCCATAATATTTAATAGCAAGATAAAAATCTCTCAATATAAACTGGGTTTTGGGGCTATGGAGTATACCCGTTTGTTGGTAAATTATGAAGAGTTTCAGCAGCAGAGGAGAGAGGAGAATTCTGGATGAAACACACAATTTAAAACGCGCGTGACTGTTGAGTCACGGAATGCCGATGACATTCATCGTCTTCAGAACGTCAACCTGCACTTTAGGCCTGGGACCAGGACCACGGCTTTTTTAAGCTTTTTAGTGGTCTTTGAGGTGGACGATTACAGTGGCCATCTATAAACAAATAAATAAATGCTTACAAGATTTGTTGGCCTGTGTCACTGTGTGGGTCTGTGGGGGTAGGAAGAAGTAGCTTTCAACTGACCCCGAAGGTCTGTTCTAGCAAATCTTTGCCCAAGACCTGAAGCTGAGGGTGATGCAAAGCCTCTGGATGTATTACGTCCTCATCAACCATCACCTCAACCAATCCTGCTTTCTTTATGAGTTTGGGATGGAAGGAAGGAAGGAAGGAAGGACGGACTAGTTATTGAATGGAAAAGAATTCATTTGAATAGAATTGATTTTACAGAATTTCTAAATACAATATCGATTAGTTTATCTCAATAAGTATAACCCACAAAATAATTAAGAATTTTCTATTTAACTGTTTGTAATCATCATCTCTGGAACTGCTTCTCTGCATCTTCCAATGTCTCTATTAATGTTTCGTCCGAACTCTCCGATTCGATCCATTCGAACTCGTCATTCCAGTCTTGTAATGCCAAAAATCCCCTAGAAAAGTCTTTGCCGCATCCAAACTCGGGAAGTATGTTGGTTCCAAGAAGATCTGCATCAACGCATCGCTAGATTCCGCAGAGACCACTCCTCTGTTCCCCTTCACTTCCAAGCTTCCCATCACTATCATGATAAGTTGTCGATACGAGAAGAAGAACAACTTTAAAGCCGATTCGATTGATTGCAACGCCTGTAGTAGGTGAATTCTCCCGACATCTTCATTCCCGTGGCCATGGTAGACCTTCATGGCTGCTTCTTGAATTCTCGGCCCTCCTTTTGGGTCCACTTCCACGCCTAAAATTTTTGGGACCTTGTGCTTCAGATCCTTCGAAGCTCTCGTGATTTCAATCAATCCCTTGGATCTAAAGCAGAAAGCTTCCGATTCCGAGTTTGCTTTAATCGCGAGTTGACTCTTGAGTCGGAGAAAATCGTCCGGGTCCACCATAAGGAGGAGATCTTCGATCTCTGCCAGAAGTTTCCAGATTCGCTCTAGTAGCCAACAATCGCTCGCTGCTTTTTCGAATTCTTGGCCATCGATCCTTTTTCCGATCCGTGCGTGAAGCTCCCGTGACGCGTGTATCCACGATTCCAATATCTGATGCGTGGTGAAGAGCGCCTGGTTCTCATAGTTCCCGAGGGTCCTTTGATCGGAATCGGATGGGCTTTTCTTTAGCGAATGGAGATCGGACGGTCTACAGATTAGGTCGTATTCGAGCAGAGGTTTGCCGGCGAGGTTGGGTTCTCCCAAACCCAACGTGAATGGGCACCTCCGCAATGCGCACTCGATGGAGAAGAGGATCTTCTCAGCCATGACTTCAGTTTTTTGCCACGTGCCAAGCCGAGGGAGCAAGCTACCCTCGCTGGTCCGACTTACAACGGTTGTCTCTCCGTGAATCTTCCACACCTCGGCCGAGCTCCCATCTCTGGCTAAAACACCGTTGGATGTGCTGAGATCGACGATCGGAACAGTTCCACGTGTGTCGGCGGCCTCTTCTCCATCTTCTAAAAGGAGAGCGATAATCTCGATCTGGGTGGAAGTAAGTGACTCGAGGCGGCGCCTCCACTCGTGGCCATTCACGTACGGTCGTGGGTCGGCTTGCACCACCGATATAAGGCGAAACGTGATTTCCAAGGCTTGCAACGCTGGTTTGATAAGTGGTTCGTTGTTCCAGTTGGGGAAGCCTCTGGAGGTCCAGAGCTTCGAGAGCTCTGGGAGACGAAAGTAGTGGTCGTAAGCGGAGCAGGAAGAGGCAGAAGCAGGTGAAATATCGGCGGCGCGAATCGGAGATGGGACTGAAACACGTGGCTTGTTGGACAGTTTGGGAGAGGAGATACCTGAGGATACCATCTCCGATTTCCAGTCCAGATCGACCATTTTCAAAACTCAGAACTGGATAATATTAATTGGATGACGAGAGATTGCTTTGAGAGGAAGATTGAGATTGAGGGAGGGAATAAGGAGTAGGATGTTATATATAATAATCCCTTTAAGAGGAGGATGGAAAGAGAGAGAGGGAGGATGTGTGAAAGGAGAAGGAATTTCCAAGCTGCGGCTGTCAAGGAAAATAAAGAGCAAAAGCCGAACATAACAGCAAAGCTTATCCAGAATTACCTAATCCAGTATGCTAATGTAAATACGATTATTTCCAATTTTCCAAGAGCTCCGCCTCTGAAAAGTATAATTTTTTATTGAAGTTGACGAAACTACCCTCGTTGAAGGACGCCGGCTATATTAGACCGTTGCGACTTTGGTCTGGTCGTTATTGTAATAGTTGGGACGACTTTTGACCCATTCCGAGTCCTGACTCCTGAGTCCTGCGTGATCAGTGAGGGCCGGCTCAAGGAATAAAAACATGTTCCGGATAAGCTTTCCTAGTTGCTTAACCTTGGATGCTTCCAGCCTTCCACCGTGTTCCACACCCAGTGACTCAGCCAGACCAAGGGTTCAAGAGAGTCTCATACTAGAAAGTAGAAATCCAAGTCGGATCTGGCCCAAAATATTATACTTAAAGAGCGGAAGGGACCGAAAAACTGGGCCAGCTAGCGGTGTTTCCTAATTCCTTTTTAACATGTGAAGACTCGAAAACTCTCCCGTGTTTCATGGGAAAACGACGGCACCCATCTTTTAAAGGTTAAGCGTTAAAGAGAATCTTTCGGCTCTGCTATCTATGGTTTTCTTTTTATGTTTTTTAGGGGAGTGGATCGGGTGAATGTCCACTAAAGAAGCCCCGACTCCGAGCCCCGAGTGGGGGCATTCTCGTCTTTTGAGGAAGATGTCGGGTTCTTTTTTACCAGGTATGATTTTGGATAAGTAAGGATAATTAAGGGTTGGACTTTGGAGTCGTCATCCGATTCGCACAAATCGTTAAAGATTGGAACTCGAAAGGCAGCAAGGACGGCGATGGCACTGGATCTGGATACAGAGTTACAGACTATAGAAAGCGGTGCCCTGTTGGATCATGGATGCCCATGCTTTCAGGGCCTGGATGGGAGCCACGTGTCAAAAAATTATAACATTCAGAAAACCCAACCGAGCTTAGTGGCGTCCAGCTCGGCATCGTTATTGTTTTTGCCACGATAATTACGCGGCCAAGCACGTGACTCTGCTGTATCTTTCTTTGGCTTCCTAACTCCGACCTGTCGGAGAAGACTTGGGCAGATATAGGTTCGATGGGTCGGTGCGGGATTGACGGCCTGGATCCTCCCATGACAGTTGGATCGTGACGTTTCTTTTAGTTACACGTTTTGTTGAGATAGGTGTCGGTTTATCAATTTAAACAGGGAAATCCACCGTCACACGCTGCCACCCATATGTGTCCTCCTAAGATCTGAATGGTTGGATTGGAATCTTGAAAAATTGATGCATCTCTGATTCAAGGAACGGTCGTTCACGTAACAGAGCCACCAACCGCCGATCTTGATTTTTCTATTCAGAGAAGATTCGGTACAAGTAGGGTTCCTTATTCAAAAATATGTCAGCGCAAGCCCGCAATGAGCCTGAATAAAAAAGGCCATGGCCAGGATATACCCTAGGCAGGGCTAGGGTTAAGAGTTTTTGGCCCTAAATCAGAGCAAAGATTGAGCCATGACTGAGGCCAGCCCGACCCAATCATGTCTTCTTCTTCTCATTAGTTTGGCCTAGCGGCCCTAGCCACAACATCGCCCTCCCTATAGTTAGAGCCAATCTAGCTCAGCTTGCCCAACCTAATCCTAAAGAGGTTGCATTTTTTAAGGAATAAATTAGGGTTGTGAAAAGTCCGGCACAATCCGTCCCTGTTGTAGTGTAACTCAGATCCGATTCAATGTGACAACAAAAAAACTTGTTGATGACTTTTGAGTTGAGAAGTCAAAAAAAGTTGGTCAATTTGGTCCAATGCCGATTTCCTCGCAATGGAGGAAGATGGCATGTTGGCGTTTAACCAGTAACATTCCAGAGTTTGCATTCTAATTCCACTACTTTCTGTCATTCAACGACTATGTCTCCTCCGTGTATGTATAATTCTAGCCACGTGTTACATATTTATGGGATAAGATCAACAAAAAACTGGATTTTTCTACATAAATAGAAAGGGATATTTAACTGAAGGATTTCATCAAAGGACTGATAATATTTAAAAAAAATAAATAAACGTAATTAAAGCATTTGCATTAGCTCCTGTCACCTTTTTTAAGCTCTATCTGTTATAACCAAATTTTCAGCTTTAATGAAATAAAATATGTAAAAAGTTGTTCGGCACTAAAGTCATTTTTCATACAATGTGAGGAAATAATTATTATTTTATTTTTTTTGTTGGATAAATGAGCATGCCGATAATAAATAGTAAAATTTATATAAATATAACCCTAAAATGATGTAGAAGATAATGAATAAACAATAACAAATAATGCACACAAATTTTACGAGGTTAAGTAAGATTGTCTACGTCCTTGGTGATATAAGATCCTGCTTCAATATTAATGAATAATAGGGTTATAGCGTTCGTCTTTCACACCTCTCAATATTGCTTGCATTGCAGAGAAAAAAAAAACCTTAGCTATAAATATATAGCAGGACCGTCGTCCTGCCTGTCGATGTGCTGCACCAGTATTCACTGGATTAAACTGTGATAGAATACAAGACATCGTACACCAACAAAACTGTGGTTGAATGATAGGGTGGGAGGGGGAAGAGGGGGAAAAAAAAACTCAACAAGGGAGGGAAAATAATTAAACATCTAACGAAAAACTCTCCATGTGAATAATCGTGTAATGTTGAGATAAGTCTCTAAATTTGGTAAATGAGAAAAAGCTATTTAAGCCTAATGTGTATACTTGATCTGCCTCTTCACTTTTACTATATTGTTCATCTATCTAATGTTCAACAGGATGTATCATTTTATTGGAGTAGAAAAAAAGAAAAAGGTGATCAATTATTTAGTCTGACTAATTTTTAATGGGATAAAGTTTTATATTCAAGGGCAACCCTTGCACCATTGACATAGGGGTGCACAATGACCAGTCCCCTCTGAGGTTGCACACCCTTGTGTATAGGTATATCGCGTTCAGTCATAACACAATTGCTCATCTTTAATATTGAATCTAGGTTATACAAAACTTGTTAAATTATAGTTCTAGCTTTTAAGCCATGATTAAGGACAAGATGAAAGAGCAGTACATTTGGGTGTTTTTTCAATCTCGAATTATAGCGGTAGGATCAAAACCCTTTTTATCTTTTATTATCTAGGTGCTAAGTGGCAGAATTTAGACTTTGTGAGCTTCCAGAACCCATCAAATGCCTACAATTCAATAATCTGGTCAACTTCCTTTTGGCCACCAATCAATATTTTTTCAATGTGCTTCTCCAACCCTCAAAAATGAGATTCTTAGATCTCGTAAAAAAATGAACTTTAGTCAATATTAATTGTTATTTCTTCTTTTAGCTATTGGTTCTTAGATGAGTAACCTAAAAGCGTCTTCAATGCAGTCTAAATATTCATCAAGTGGCATATTAGAAGGGTTCCAATTTTTGTGGGGTAAATAACTTTAAGATTCACTTACTCACATATCAAGTTTCAATCTAAATAATAAAATATAATTTTCAAAAATAATTATGAGAAAATTTACATTAGTAATTTGTGTATGAAAATCGTAAACAATTATACATGGAAACTGCAAGTCAATACATTAATTTTTGGTTGAATTCGTTGGGAGATTGTAATATGCTTAAACACTCCTATTGGTTCTAGTGATGCCAACCAAGGACAATTAGGAGTCAACTTGATCTACACAAATTGATGATAGACTTGAAATATTGTGAGGATAGTCTTTGAGAATATAAACACATTTGTTATGTAAGTGTGGAAAGGCTTTCATATTCTAAGAAGCTCACGATGTACTGTTTTTTGTTTTCTTGGTAAGGTTCACGATGTACTTTGTTGGAGAAACAGGCATTAATTAAGCCTATATTCAGCGGATGCATGTATCGAAGAGCAACAGGGAAGCCAACAGTCACAACTACAAGTTTCGTCAAGCTGTAATTATTTGAGAATTGATAAAAAAAAAAAAAGTTCATAGAATTATAAATCTTGATCGTATCTCAATCAACCTAGATGCCCTTTATACATATGTAATAAGTCATCCATAATGTATAGGAGATCAAGTGAATTGAGCTTTCCTGAAGCCACCATGAAGAACGAATTCGGTCAACCATGGATCATCGTGCTTTGATGGGTGCCAAGGAATAGTGAAAGTATTTTAAACATATAATAAATAGGGATTGTAATACTGACAATAAATTGGTGGGTGTTTCTTTACTGTGGGTGATGGACAACTTTCTCCTTCATGGTTCTCTCTTAATTATTTTTACATATCAAATTTTCCTTTACCCTCGTCCCATGACAAAAGAGGATTTTCTTCACTACCATCAGATGACATTGGAAAAAGTAATTTTAAATTCATAAATAGAGGTGAAGGTGTAATGATGATATAAGATTCTAATAATGACATCGTATCATGGGTACAAAGGAATTCACTATGAGTAAGAAAAACTTAGTTCGTTAACCTTGGATTGAAGCTTTTATGTTAACTTAGGCTATGCTTAGATATCAAAAAATATAAATAAAATTGGATCTAAACTTTTGATTGGGGTTTGGATAACCATGGAACGAATGAAATACTATGCATTTAAATTTAAAATTGCTTTGATTGTGCTTTTTTGTTCTCATATGGCAACAGAACATTTAAAAAATTGTGAATCATTCTTGGGATGAAGAATTCAGCACGTCAGCCCAATGAAAGAGCATGTGGAAGTATCTTCAATGCAACAAGCATTGTAATCTTTTCACACTTGCCTATATTTGAACATAACCAAATAAGCAGGGGATCTAAACTTTTGATTGGAGTTCCGTATGTATGTATGTGTATATATATATATATATATATATAGATTGTAGAAAACGAATAACTTTTTGTAGAAATTTTTTCTATAAATACCTATTTATTATATATTTAACATACAGAGTTGAGTTGGGTTGAGACTTCAACCCAAACCCAGCCCAACCTGACCTCGGATTTGAAATTCTCAACACTAGCCCACCCTGTGAGTTGAAATCTCAGCCTAAGTTTTGATCAAGCTCAGGGCAAGTTCAGGCTAACTAGAGTTTTTTGATATCCCTTTTTTTTTTTTTTTGGTTACTCAAAGTGCCTATAAATATATTAAAGATGAATATAATAAAAAAAAAAAAAAAAAAGGGATATAACTCGTCTTACCAACCTAGAAGAGACAATTCACAATATCACTCTCAAAATCCATAAGAAAAAACCTATAAAAAAAAATACATTATAAAGACTTGTTAAATCAACTTTGTACAATTGAATGATGCAATAAATAATCTAAGATCAATTGGAAGAGGATCATTACCATGAAAAATCGAATTTATTGTAAACTAACTTGCAAAATTAGCTAACTAATCTGTTGTTCGATTGTGTTTCTCGAAATGAAAAATAAGATATAGACTCTCAGAGAATTGCAGAGATTCATAACTTTCTATAACCAATATTAATAGCTCCACAAATTACAGGATCTTTTGTTAATTAGCTTAAGTAGTTAAATTTAACATAAAAATTGAAGAGACCCAATTCCCCATACAATCTCAAGCCATCTCTAATGATTCCTAACTCGGCCATTGAATTTAAAAATACCTCATAAACGCCAAAAACTGAGGAAGAACATTAAGAACTGAATTTGAAATTCTACCCCTTGTCCTCCCTGGTGAAACGGATCGCTTTGAGCTTGATGAAGCTAAGGAAGTTACATTAGAGGACAGCCAAAAAGTGGTTCAAGACATGAGAGTGAAGACAAAGTAATACTAAGGTGTTGCAATGGTTTTCTTTTCTTAACCAATTCATATAAAAGGAAACAACAAGAGCCTTTTTTTTTTTTTTCAATCTTAGTGCCATGTCGCAACGTAGTCGCTTGGCTTCTCCACCAGCACAAGGACCAATGACCAATGAGAGGAATTTAACCAGAAACAGCTGCGGGTGAAGAATTACTTTCCTTCATTTGTATTATTGTATACGTTAGCGCCTTGACACGACGAAGGGCGGGAAATGCAACTGATATGGTTTCTTTTTCCCGCTCAAAGCAACCATGCTCCCCCGCTCACATTTATCTACATTAACGTGCCCCATTCAAAACCCTAGACTAGAAAACCACGACCCCTACAATCGTCAGCTCTTTGAGTTAATTGAACCCTAATATGCCGACCATAATTGGAAATGGATCCTCTGTATTTTATGATGCAGTTGATTCCGGCGGCAGAGACGCTGCCATGGAGAAGAAATCCATCGGAATAGACAAATCCGCTAATATGCGATCCAAACAGCATTCGACGGCTCAAAAGAGGCGGTTGAGATCTGAAAGTGAGCTTTGCAGTTCAATCTCCACTCCATCGAAGTCTTGTTCTCCGAAGAAATGGAAATCGCCTCGTAAATGCATTAGTAGTAGCCCAAGCACTAATGGAAACGTGGGTTATAGTTTCAATGGTTCCGTTTCTACAAATTTTAATTATTCCTAATTGTGTTTCTCCTCTCACATTCAGTAAAATTGGTTCGATCTGTTTTTCTTGCAGGAAAACAGGGCCCTCAGAACAACCAAATCTCCCCGGAAAAGGTTATCCGATAGTTTTCCGCAGAACTCAAAATGGAATCCTAAAGGTAAGCTCGATTTCTTGTACTGATATCCTCGCACTCTTTTAATTGATCGCAAAGCGTATATCTCAATTGCTCGTTGTTTAATGGCGCCGTAATTGATCTCGAGTTATCTGTGCTCTCTTCTCAATTATTTTTATACGTTTCTTGTTGATCATGCTTTTTTTTTTTTTCCCTATTTTAATTTTATTATAACCACATCCAGATCCCTACCAGATGAGAATTGTGAAGGAAGCACTGCATGTGTCGACGGCACAGTCTATTATTGTGTGCCGGGAAGAGGAGCAGAAACGGGTATTGGAGTTCTGCAAGGCGTGTATTGAGCAGCAGAAAGCAGGGAGTCTATACGCCTGTGGTTGTCCAGGGACAGGAAAAACATTGTCCATGGAGAAAGTTAAACAGTCGTTGCTAGAATGGATAAATGAGGTAAAATATTTCATTCTCTTCGGATAGCTTAAAATGGGGTATCACTAATTCCCTATACAGCCATACATTAGTATCTGGAAGAAATTGTGTATCTGTTACATGGATATACTTCATCAGTTGGAGGTTCTCTGTCACAGCATGTGCATTAAGAGTTAAGAACTGGATTTGTTTCTCCTTCAAAATTTCTAAGCCGCACTGAAACCTATTGGGTAATTCCTTACCACCCAAAATGAAGATTTTTGGTCACTCGCTTGTATGTCTTTCTCATTTACAAAAGGGCTTTATTTGATTAGATGGTTGAAATCTTCCACTGGCGACTTTTTGTTGAAGACTTGTAAGATAATTCCTGTTAGTGGGAACAGTTGGATGGTGAATTCCAACACCAAACCCTAGTTGTGTCACCTATGTTTTTTCTTCATCTGTGGCATGTTCCCAAATTTCCCTTGCACTAATTCAGGTTGCTACCTTGATCTCATTTTCAGGAAGGATTTCAATCACCAGATGTATTGGCCATAAATTGTACTTCTCTTTCAAAGACTAGTGACATTTTCAGCAAGGTACTGAAATGCTTATTCCTGTGACTCTGCAAATTCAAGCATCTCATGATCTGATATATTGTTTCTAATGTCAGATATCTGAAAAGCACTGCCCCCGTAAGAAGATCAATGGTTATTCTACTCCTCTGCAGTATCTCCGGAACTTGTTTTCTCAAAAACATCCATCCAGCGAAAAGATGACGTAAGAAAGTCACTTGTGTCACATATGCTAGTTACCCTAATGGAATTTTAATGCAGAGGGGTGTAAACTTCTGCACACAGATCATTTTATTGCATGGTAATTGAAAGACAAGCGGACATGTCATTTTATTTCACCTATTTTGTGCCTTTTTTCTGCTTCAATTAGTATCTTTTGTGACAGGCTTGTGATTGTTGACGAGTTGGATTATTTGATTACAAAAGACGGCTCTGTGCTTCATGATCTTTTCATGCTTACTACTTTTCCTTTCTCCAGATTTATATTAATAGGTAGGTCGGATTCTAAATTTTTTTGCTCATCATTTCAGTTTTTGGTCTTATTTAGCTTAAAATATACTGATATGAAATCTCATAAGCAGCATGTCAAATGCACCAAAAGCACTTGGAAAAGGAAAAGAAAAATGAAGCTCATTTTTATTTTTCTCTTGCAGGAATAGCAAATGCACTGGATCTAGCTGATCGTTTTCTGCCAAAACTGCAATCATTGAATTGTAAGTCTGTCAACTTGCATTATCAGCTTATTTTTTTTTTTACATCATCTATAAGTTGCAGGATTTTGATTTTATCTAATCAAGCTCAAGGAACAAGTAGTTCCTGGTAATCACTAGGGTTTACATGTAACAGATAGATAATCCCGGTGAAAAAGTAGGGTTTCTATGTTCTTATTTTAATTTGAAAAGTGCACCTTAGGAAGAGGGACCAAACCAGATGCCTTTGTCTGCATTTTTGAAGAGAATATCAATGGATGTGCTTCACCCAAAACTGAAATTTTTGGGTCTTATCTTTATCCTGTTCACCTGTTGATTCTTCTTGTATTCTCAGCCTGATGTTTCTGATTGTTGGGAGACTTGTCCCATTTAGGTTAAATTCCATTGTGTTTGGCCAGATACCTTATGGATAGGTACTGTTTAAACTAACCTTTGGCATGACTGTTGTAGTACTTATCTTCAATCTCTCACCCCCCCCCCCCCCCCAAAAAAAAAAAAAAATAATAATAATATTTATACAACTGTTTTCTAAGTTGGATTATCCAGAATAAGTTTCCAATTCATATTGTGTGTTGAATCATTGACTCTTATCTTATGGCAAACCTGAAGTTTCTGGACTAGTAATGACATCAAGGATTACCTTCACGTGGATGAAATATTATACTTGTGTCCATTTGTTTGGTCAAATGTTTGAAAGTTGCAAATGGTCACACCCCCAACCCAACCCTTGAGAGTATTTTTTTTTTTTTGGTAAAAACCCTTTAGAGTAGTTACTTGCAACTAAGGCTTAGTTAATGTGAGTTGGTTCTGAAATTATGTTTTCCATATGAGAGGGTCAATGATGGGGTGGGTGTATTACTTTTTTAACGGTTTGTAGGTTTTATTTAGTTGAAACCCTACCTGAACCTTGAATTTGAAAACAGTCATGCTGTTAGTCTTGAGAAAACATGTCATTCACCATTGGGATGTGTATAATCCAATTGTCAAATCAAGTCGTCCATGTTTCAATCTAAAGTTATGTATGTGAGAGACTCTATCCTTGGTAAAGCCTAAGCAAGCTAGTACAAGCTGAGGAAAAGTTTGGTTAGGCCTCAGCAAAATCAAACTGGAGATTGGTTAGCCTGATTTGCATATTTATTATAAGTTTTTATTTGATATTTTCTCTTGTACTTTCTTACTTTTGGGGGGGGTGGGTGGACTTTATACTTAGTTGTTGATTTCTTCACTCTTGTGCTAGGCAAGCCTGTGGTTATTACTTTTCGAGCCTACTCTAAAGATCAGATACTCAAGATTCTTCAGCAGAGGCTTATGGTAGTTCCTATCAATCTATCTGTTTTTGCATCATAAAATTGTCTTTTATATATGCAATAGTCATCCACTCTCATCTCCATTTTTCATTATTCCTTTACCTTTTTGACGGTAGTTAGAGTTATCATAGGGGAGACTGAAATTGTTTTTCCTTCTCAAGATTGATGACAGTCCTGAGAAATAAGCAGTTGCTGATAATGATTCAACTACCTCCACTTCATTTCTCCGAAGATTACACAGCTTTATCAGGAAAATCAGCCCTTCAAACCTTAAACTAGTGCTTAGAAAATGGCAAGGGACAATTATGATGATTGATGCATGTTTAGAAAACCGTTCCCATCCACAAGGACAGGGTTAGGTGGAGGGGAGAGGTGGTGGAGGAATCTCATTGCTTGGCCTGTGATCTAAATGACATTGACATGATCAAGTAATCGTAAGTACTTAGGCATTAGAAATTCCTCGTGTCAAAGTCTCTTGTTAAGGCGTTAAGCCATAAAGAAATAGAAACCTGGTTCCTTATTGTGGATGCAGCTTTTGGGATGGATTAAGTTTAGGTTGGATCTAAAATAATTGTTCATGGAGTTATTCCTATGAGGGAAGAGTTTGGACCCTTTTGATGCTTCAACTTCTTAAAAAGTTGACATTACTCAACTTAGTAGTGTGTGAATGTGACTTACTCTGACCAATATTTCCTTATATGGCTCTGTTCCTATTATTTTGTTTCTGACAACTTTGTTACTGTATTTCGCCCTAAAGTAAGAGGCAAAAGATATTTGTAGTGACTGAATGCTATTCTGTTCCATAGGCACTTCCATACACTGTCTTTCAACCACAAGCTTTGGAGCTTTGTGCCAGAGTGAGTCCAATTTGTATTTGATCTTCTGTTATTGATCTTTCAATGATTGATTGTATTTCATTCACCTTTTTATCTGTTGTAAAAGGATATCTAAAAAAATGGATTGGTACATGCACAAGGAGATAGGTCGGGATGTTGTTTATTAAAAAAATCTACGACCTTTTGTCCTGGATTCCTATAATATCAATGATTGCAACTTTCAAATAGTGGCATCCTGAAATAATCTTGCTTATAATGTTACGAATATGACAGAAAGTTGCAGCTGTATCCGGAGATATGAGGAAAGCCCTCTCCGTTTGCAGGTCAGTGTTTTGTTGAAGGAATTAAC
>NC_056570.1:30061658-30084958 GCF_013358625.1 Macadamia integrifolia | reverse complement strand
TTTAAATGAAGTACATCTGAAGATTCTTCTGTGTTATGACTTTTTACCCCTTCCTTAATCTTCTAAAGGAATTTTGTTCATATTAAAGAGTTTGTTAAAAGGGTAGAATTAATAATTAAAGACAAAATACAAATTGTATGAGCCTAGACAACATGTTCTTTCTCTCTCATATGGCAACATGTGCATTTGGGCCGGAGAGGTTAGATATTTGACCAAGAGAGTATCCTAGGCCACTTCAATTCCTCTCTAGTCATTATACTCGGTCCCAGGACCAAGTAGATAACACATAAGTTCTAGGAAAAATTACATGATTACCCATTTTTTTGTTTTTCTTTACAAAATTACCCACAAAAAGTTTTGGCTAACAAAAATACTCAAAATTAGGTTTGAGTTTACAAAACTACCTACCCAAAATTTTAGTTAACAAAAAATACCCAAAATCAGGTTTGGGTTTACAAAACTACCCAAAATAGTGATTCTTCATCTTCCACATATAATCATGTATTTTTTTATAACTAAAACTTTGAGTGGATAGTTTTGTAAACCCAAACTCAATTTTAGGTATTTTTGTTAACTTAAACTTTAAGTGGGTAATTTTGTAAAGGAAAACTTAATTTTGGATATTTTTATTAACTGAAATTTTTGCTGGGTAATTTTATTAAGGGTAATTTACAGCGCCACCCCCTGAATAATGCCAATATTAGAATGACACCCCCTCTCTTTCACCAAATTGGACTCGGACCCCTTATCGTCAGTCACTGTTAAGTGTCGACTTAAAATGACCATTATACCCTTGCTATTGAAAAACTCATATTTTTACATTACAGTGAAGCTTTCAAAATACAGAGAACCACAGATTTCAGCCATAATTTGCCGGATTTCCAACCAAGACCACCACAGACTGCAGATTCCGAACAGATTGAAGGAAAAAAAGGAGAAAAAACGCAACCTTCGATTATCTTCTCCGCCGGATCTCCATCGCCGGTATTTGGATTGATGAGGCCGGATCTGTCGGTGGCGGATATGGAGCAGAGGCGGCGGCGGGACTCCTCTCTTCCCTACCCTATTGTGATTCTTCTTAAGCCTCGGGCTCCAAAATCTTCAAGCTTCCTAAAAAAAGAACACGGCTCATAGCTGCTACTGTCCCGCTGACCTGAAGAAAAAGAAGAGCTAGAGAAGAAGAAGAGAGGATTTAAAAAACAAAAAATAAAACCTTATTGCCGGACCTGAACCGCTGATCAAAAAGAGGATTTAAAAAAAGAGAAAAAGAAAGCCTTATTTCGTCAACCTGAGATGTATACATATATACACAAAGCAGAGGATGAAAAAAAGGACAAGAAGATCATCCCAAATCTACAAATTAATAATTTATATCCTACCATGAACTTGGTTCCCCAAATCTCTTCGTCAGTGGCGGGTATGGCAGTAATTGTATTCTTAGGGTGCTCGTAGCTTCTCAGACCACCGTCTGCGGTGAAGAAGAAGCATCCTGTAATTCAAACGATAACAATTTGATGAGATCAAGGAAACAAGGAAAAAAGGGTTCTAACTCCAAAACAAAATTAGGATCAAAAGAGGGATGAGAAAGATCATGATGATTACCCTGAGGGAAAGATGCAAGAGACTTTCCACAAGCACCTTTGAGCAAGTCGGCATCGTCAGCAAAGGCGACGTATCCATCGGCGGTAATTCCCCAAAACAGAGGAACCTTTCCGAATTGATCCTGTTTATTTTCACAGCAAACCCAAAATTGTCATCACTTAGGAGAGAGAGAGAGAGGTGTTTGTGAAAAAGCCCAACTGGACCGCTTCCCTTCTCTGATTCATCCCAACTGGATTCACATGTCGCATCGAGGAGATGAGTGTTTACTTCCACTATGGAGGGAGAGAATTGCAGAGAGAGACAGAGGAAATTAACGATGTTTGGAAGTCCGTTTCTGGAGACGAAATTGAGTAGGAACCACGCAGAGGCGGAATTCCTGTCCCTTCGTTCATCCCAACTGGATTCACATGTTGCATCGAGGAGATGAGCATAATTGCTTCCACTATGGAGGGGAGAGAATTGCAGAGAGAGACAGAGGAAATTAACGATGTTTGGAAGTCTGTTTCAGGAGACGAAATTGAGCAGGAACCACGCAAAGGCGGAATTTCTGTCACTGCTTTCCCTTCTCTGGTTCATCCCAAACTGGATTCTTAGGAGTAAAAGGTTCTATCGTTATCTGGCTTTTCTCTGTTTTTCCTGCAGAATACTTTGAAAGGGAAAGGAGTTCTATCTAGATATCTGGGAGCTCCAGATGGCATTGATATTGAAGTCACAGGCAAGAATAATGGGAAGACTACATGTTTCACTAATGTGGCTTCTGATGCAAGTGCAAAAGCAGAAGATCCTCCCCCACCTCTGAATCTGATATTCCAATTTCCTACAGAAGAGAATAATTCAGAGATTAGGGTTTTCACAGATCGGCCTCGTTCTTCCGTTACCAGGAAAGAATCCTTTCAAACATTTGCCCTGCGGCTTACTTCTCTATGTCTGAAGAGATGGTGAAGAGATGCAGAGTTAATTTCAGGGTTTAAAACGAGGTGGTGAGGAGGAACGAGAGTCCTCATGAGTTTTTGGATTACGCGGCGGACATGGAGCAGAGGCGGCGGTGGCGGAAGGGATCTTCAATCGATTTTGAGAATACAACCATTAAGGGCAATTTTGGTATTTCCCTATTTTAAGGGCAAAATGGTATTTAAGAAAAATTTAAATTGCTGATGTCAGTATTTTTTATATATTTTGTAACGATGACTGACAGCAAGGGGTCCGAGTCTAATTTGGTGAAAGAGAGGGGGTGTCCCTCTAATATTGGCATTCTTCAGGGGGTGGCGCTGTAAATTACCCTTTTATTAATTAAGAGAAACCCAGAAGTGGGTAATCATGTAACTTTCCCTAAGTTCTACCATTCTCTTTTGACGGATTCTCCTTTTTTCTTCTTGATCAGCAAATAGTACTAGAGAATAATAGAGAAAAGAATCACTCCTACAACAACAATTGTCACAACAATGGTAACAATTTTTCTAGATGACCTTCCATTGTTTCTCCAAATTCTTCACCTCCTTCACCATGCACTCTCTCAATGCTCAAGAAGAAGAGAGAAGGCAAAGTCTTCATAAGGGATAGTTCCGATTCCTCGCAGCTTCACATTGGTACATTCTCTTATATTCGAATGCGTGGCATTTTGGGCGTTGCTCTCTCCATCTGCTATCACACTTAAAGCGATGCAATCAATTACGTTAAGCCTTCGAGTGTAAAAACAAGCAGAGAACTTTTCTGAGATAATTGTATTCCCATATCTAACGATGGGTTTACTAATTGTACTTGTAACGTATGTGAGATGCTTAGCCATTTGGGGTGCTGGACTATTGATCTGTAAAACCGAGAAGTTTGGCTTTGCTCTTCCAGTTCGTAAAGGATCTTACACCAATAGGTACCACTGTACAAGCTCTACTGGTCCCATCTAGGAGAAAGGAAGAGGGAATAGAATGTGCCAACTTGGGAAACAATGCTTCTTTACTATCAAACACGGTTTGTGTTAAGTGGTTTTCATTAGTTGTACTTGTATCCTTTCTACAATAGTAGAGTTATATAAGAGTACAAATAGTGTTGCCAAGTGTTCTATACATGGAAGCGGACGGACTCTTAGGAGATTGGATTTAGATTACAAGTGATATGAGTTCCCACTTTTGACAAAGATCTACAATAGGTATGATTATAAGAAGCAAAATGGAGAAATTCTCATTGCCAAACAGTCACTACTTTTGACTAAGCGGTCTCCTTGTTATGATCATTACTTTTGAGACCCATTCTTTTAAGGGTAATTTACAGCGTCACCCCCTGGAGAATATCATAATTATAAGAACACTCCCTCTATTTCACCAAATTAGACTCAAACCCCCTACTGTTAATCACCGTTAAAGAATATACCTTATTTGTTGATATCAGCAATTATATTTTATTTTAAATACCAAAATGCCCTTATAAAATATAAAGTTCGAATAATACCCTCGCCATAAGTTAATATTTATTTAACCCAAATTGTAATTGTTGGATCACCAGTGATTGTTCAACGCAGCGGCAGCGGTAGCGGCATCGGCATCGATCGGACGGAGACCAAAGTCAGGGTGTCACAACTCTCGCTAGATCAACTTTGAGAATATTTTTCTCTTTATAATAATAATCTCCTCCCCTTATCGGTTGTTCTTCCCTTCTCTATTCCAACGAAACCATTATGAGGAGTCTGAAAGTGTCAGAGGAAGGCTTCTACCTTCATCCGTTGGGAGAGACGCAGTGAGAGAGAGAGAGAGACAGACAGAGAGACAAAGAGATATGAAGGTAGCGTTGTCCTCAGTTTCATCGGCATTACTGTTGAAGCCTCTGTCCGATGTCTACAGTGCTTCTTTGAATCTTAACCAAGCTCCCAATTATCATAAAAATCAAGGCAGAAATCGAATTTAGGGTTTGCGTAAACAAGACATGCCCGGCGACAAGGCTCCAGAGAAACCCTTGAACATTTTTAGCACATCATTATCTCAGGAATAAACTGAACTGGATTTCAATCCCAAAAGTTGGGATCACAACTTGATAATTATATTGTAATCCAAAAGAACAGGGGATATCCCAAAATGAAATCAGCAATAAGAGTCATACGCTGAAATACCAATTCAGTCAGTGGGAACAAGGACAGGTTGTTCTCAAAACTCCATCTGAGTCTCAAACAAGAAACAGGGGGGCTCTTCTATTCAATCTGAGTGTACCTTCAAGCTGATTGAACTTGATGCTGTTCTTGAGCATTCCAACTGAACCTGATCTTTGAGAAAAATATCCATGCTTCGGGTCATACAATGCAGAACGAACAAAATCTCGAACTTGCAACAACAAAATACAGAATAAAACATAATTACTCAGAGAAAAAGGAAAATTGATCACTTGAATCCTAACAACATAACAGACAACTATTTATAGAGAAAGAACTCATAAGAATGAATCTCTGTTGGTCGAGGAGAAAGCTACCGATGCGCAGCCGATGTGTTCACTTGAAACTATGATTGAAAACATCATTAACCAAAGCACCACGAAAGATTAAAACAGAGTCGACAAAGAGCGAGAGAGACAAGAAGATATGAAGATTGGTACCTTTGACTGAACGCAAGGAGAATAACAGAGAGCCTTTTCGGAGGAGCACTCTCGCCAGGGACGAAAGGAGACGAAAGGCAGAGTGACACGATAGAGAAAAACATAGAAGAAAAAAAAAACCTTCTCGCCAGAGACCTAAAATGGTAGCGAGGGGAAGCCCACTTCTCCGAGACAAAAGGAGAAGTATTCACCGGCGACGTAATTAGCAATACTCGGATGAACCCATTGGTCGCAGGTATGGAGAGAAGCAAAATGAAAGGGTAAAATGGTAAAATGGTAAAGAGGGGTATTTTTGAGATAATGAAAATGAGTAACTTATCAGTGTTTTAATCATTAGGGCAAAAGCATCATTTCATTATATACCTTAACAGTGACTGTCGGTAGGGGGTCTGAGTCTAATTTGGTGAAACAGAGGGGGTGTTCTTATAATTATGACATTCTCCAGGGGATGGCGCTGTAAATTACCCTTCTTTTAATTGGTTTTAAAACATTTGGGTACATGTTGATATTATTTGATCAATGAACATTGGTGGCTGTCCTAATAAGATGTTTCGACTGGTGGTGGATTTTTTTTTTTTTTTTTTTTTGAGAGCATCATTGATTTTGGTATCGGTATCGATACCTGTTGATATAGATCCGATATAAATTTGGATAGGATGTGATCGGTGTGTATCAATGATTTTTTCCCTTGCTTTTTCAAAACGAGTATATTTTTTTTTACTGTTTTAACCCTAATATGATATGGGTAACCAATCCAGATTGATCAAGTATCAGTATCGGTCTCAGTCGATACAACCAATATGATGTCGATACTTGAAACCAGGATAAGAATTGGATTATTGTCACACATGTTTTTTTGGTGTTGGAACTTGAGACTCAATGGTCCAGTGAATTATGCATATTTTATGAAGAACTATATACCCATTTCTCAATCCATTTGTGAATTGCCCAGATGGTTAGGGCGAATTGGGGATTGTGTGGATAGGCATATAGTCCTATGTTTGATTCTCCATCTGTGCATCTGCTATTTAAGTGGAGACTGTGGACACCTTTGCCTTCATTGCGAGAACTAGGGTGTCAATTTCAAGCCCGACGCAATAGACCCGATCGAGCGTGACACGTTTATGGCCTGACCTGGACCAACCTGATTGATATAAACATGTAGTACATGGTGCAAGGGGGTAAGCCTGATTGGCCTGGCTAGTTTACAAGTTCAGCTCAGCCTGACCATTTAGCCTGACCATTTATATGTAAATATTGTTTTTATTTTTTTATGAGGAAATTACACTCCCCTCCCCTGAACTATGGCTTAATATCAAGTTTCTCCCACATACTTTCATATATATATCAGCACTCTCCCCTCTAGTTTGAAGATTCTATCAAACGTACCCTTTTTGTTAGATATCCCTGTTAAGTGATGACATCATCACTCAAGCAAGTAGTTTTCTTCCAAAATTACCCTTCCATATGAATGAACCCTTAATCCCTAAAAAGACTAAACTCTCTCTCTCTCTCTCTCTCTCTCTCTCTCTCTCTCTCTCTCTCTCTCTCTCTCTCTCTCTCTCTCTCTCTCTCTCTCTCTCTCCACAGTCCCTTCTTCATCGCAGCTCGCCGCACTCCGCTCTCCACCATCGACAGTGTTTTGAATAAAATCCTGCGGCGATTTGCTCCATCGTCATTGCCTGTCTTCATCGCAATCTGGATCTACTCCCATCAGGCTCCTCCCAACATCGGTGCCCCTTCTTGAATGCTCTAATCCACAGCCCTAACCGCACGAACTTTCTGTTCTTTGCGTAGCTTTCATCGCTATGCCTTCAATTACTTACTTGTCCCTCAATTTCCTTTTAGACGGCTGATGGAAGCAAATGAACCAACACGACGTCGAAAAATTCCAAAATCATAATAGAAAGTGACAGCATTAAAAAGTTTTAGGAAACTACTAATGGAAGTGAGCAGATGAACGACATGTCTAGATCTTCAATGGTTCAAATTACAGAGCCACCAAGAGTACTGCCAATGATGATACCAAGGATGAAAAATTGTTACAACAAATAAATAGTTTTTATTTTTTTTCTAATAAGATTAGAGAAATAGTTAATGGTGATGGTCAAAAGCTATTCCTCGCATCCTCTCTCTCTCTCTCTCTAAACCCATGCACCCTCTCTGTTTTTCCACAACTCCCATATGGATAGATGAATGGGCTTCCCATAACCAATCAACTCTTTCTATTTTTTGGGCATTGCCTTTAACTAATATAAATCTCTGATGGTTGAATTTGATTTTTGACATCTTAACATCTGATGGTTCAATCAGATTGTGTAGAAATAGATGGGGTTTTGATTTTTTTTTAGATTAGCCCAGATCATTGATTTCA
Organism: Macadamia integrifolia; assembly: GCF_013358625.1. Taxonomy (NCBI): domain Eukaryota; kingdom Viridiplantae; phylum Streptophyta; class Magnoliopsida; order Proteales; family Proteaceae; genus Macadamia; species Macadamia integrifolia. The sequence goes on along the minus strand of NC_056570.1, from coordinate 30,077,409 downwards.
CTTCAATTTCTTTTTGTTGCCATGTACTTGTCTTATGTGAGGCCGCTCTCCTCCATCTTCTTCTTCTTGTATTTAGGAATTAACACTTTGAAAGCTTTGATGGCTTCGAGGGCTAGACTAAAGCGGCACCTCGATGAAAGCTATGCAGAGAAAAACAAGTTCGTGCGGTTAGGGCTAAATCGAATAGTGAAGCTATACCAAATGATTCGGGTGCGAGCACTATTTCTTCGACGAGAATGCGAAGTAGAGGAAGCCTGCTTGAGTGCAAGGTGCGAGCTTCTTCCGAAGGTTTGTTGTTTCAAAGAAATGTGGATTTTTGATGAAAAAAAGAGAAAGAAGGAAGAGAATATAGGTATATTGCTAGAATGATAAACTGGTCATTTTACAGGTCAGTTTAACACCGTTAGTCACCTATGAGACGTTTGATAGAATCTTTAAACTAGAGGGGAGGGTGCTGATATATATGAAAGTACGTGGGGAACTTGATATTAAGCCATAGTTTAGGGGAGGGGAGAGTAATTTCCTATTTTTTTAATTTTTTGGGGGTAAAATAGGGTATAAATTGATATTTTTATCAATTATTGAATGTAATTAAATGTAAAGTTTTTTCTAAAACATTGATGATTTAATAAAATATATTAATCTTTTAAATCTATGATGATTAGAGACCATTTAATTATGAACACATCCTGGTGTCAGTCTCCATAAAGAATATACCTCAAGTGCTGACATCAACTGATTTATTTTTTATTTTTTATTAAATACCAAAATACCCTCATTAAATGTAAGTTACTTAATATACCCTTCCCATAACCACCTAACCCTCATCAGATGGGAAAATAATCATCTGTTTTTCTCATCCCTGTTTTTCCTTGTTTTGCTACATGCAGAACGCGACACGTGGACAACTTTAAGATCAACGCACCGGATGTAATAATCCTCACCCAATCTTGACTGTTGGTCTCCTTGTTGTTCACGTATCGCGCTCTGCAGGTAGCAAAACAAGAAAAAACATGGATGAGAAAAACAGAGGATTTTGATCCCATCAGATACCCTCATACTCTCCATCCTCGACTCGTTTGTCATCCCCAAACCATGAAAAGCAGAGCAATGGCGGTCGATCGGTCATTCTCCCTGTCTGAATGACCCTGAATGCCAGGGTCCAATACTGACGTAGCCAAAATAAGAGGCTTGGATTGGGGACTCGTGCCACTGGGGTGGAAAATTTTCAAAATGATCACCGTCCTCACGGGTTCATGTCGACCTCATCGGCTCTATCACGTTTCCTAGAAGAGAATTGATTCACTTGACCCCATTAATTTCAGTCTTGGTCTTGGGTCTTCTTCAAACTTGGACCAACTACTACTGATCGCTGAAATCATGGAATGGCGGACAAAGGCAGTTGCAGGTTTTGTCTCCCACTTGGTTCTCAGGTCTGAGAACATTTTGGGTGTTGATATTTAAAGGTTAGGGTCGCCTATGGGAAGGTACGTTATAACCCAGATCTGAGAATAAAAGAGAGTCAAATTAGGGAGTTAAACAACATCGGCTGGACTTGTCACCGCTAGAACATGGCACGCTTGATGGGTAAATGAATGTTTGAAGGAAGGCGCCTCTCCCGAAGTCCAAATTGCCGATGCTACTGCCTTGTTCAACCCAAATAGAGCACTCTTGACTGTTAGAAGGGAGGAAATTGTGCAGGGATGGAGAACGGCGAGGATGTGCTCAGCGATAGAGAAGGGGAGATGGGTTTTGTTCGGTGAAGGTGAGGAGTAATGAGGGGTCACTTTAAAATAAGCTGGGTTTATGTGTTTTAGTGGAAAAAGTAAAATTGACATTTCAAAGCTCCAATTCACAGAGACGACCAATAGAGAATGTGAACGTATTTTGGCATCATATAGGGATGTCTCTAATAATGGCATTTTCAAAGGGGTTAACACTGTAAATTTCTCTTGCTAACCGGACCCAATTAGGCATTGTCGTATTTAACACTTTCATTTATTTTTTGGGCAGCACCTTCCCATGTGCAGGGGAAGATCCTTCCTGAAAATGGAGGAAAAATAATGTATTATTGGACGAGTCCTCGGAGGAAAAAACTTTCACTAGTCTTGATAGCCGTTGAATCTCTACTTTCTGCACTTGTTTGTTACATGAATTTTCTGAGCTAACATCAAACTCTCAATACAGCCGTCGAGTTTGAAAAAAAACGAAAAAAGAAAAAAGCAAAATCTTTTGAAACCTAAAACTATAGTCTTTTAATCTTTGGGATCATTCATCCGGAGGCTTTAATTTGTAGTTTCAACAATCCTCTCTCCTTCTCACACTACTTAGGCCCCGATTGATAACAATTCCACTCTCGTTTCGTTGATTTATTACCATATTTTATTCAGAATTGTAAAATCACCAAAAAAAAAAAAACTCTGCAAAACTTGCTCTGAGAATATATTTGAAGCCGGTCTGATTCATTGGAGCATGATGCTCCAATGAATCAGACCGGCGCTTGGTAATTCCACTCTCGTGAATAAAAAAAAATCTTAAATCAAGAATTAGAAATGTTATCAATAAAGCCCTTATTCTCTCCCTCTAGTTCCAACTTCCGAAGAAGGAGAAGAAGAGAGGCACAAAAGGAAAAAGATGGGAGAAGGAGGCTAATATCGAGTTCAGTGAATCTTCACGTAGGTGGACGTCCTCGTCCGTGTATATAACATATATTTTCTCTCTCCTCATTTAATATGTGCCATATCTACGGATCAGAACGTCCACGTACATTTATTTACGTGAAGATTCACGGTTCTCAATTTTTATTTAGTAAAATAGTAATTAGCTCATCCGTTATATTTGGTTGACCTACTTACTTGGTAGATAGAGACTCAAATACTTTATTATTGGTAGGAGGGATACGGGAGAGAGTCCCACACTAAATGGGTTCTTAAGAAGAGGTAGACCCTAAATAAATAACTTTGTTTTCAGTTATAAGAAGAAGTCCAATGAAACAGTAATCTTTCTTTCGTTGATTCCTTTTACTGTGCAAACTTCCAAGCTTGATAATAATTTTCATGGCGATGGCGACGTCCCACATTCTTGGAGGACCTCCATCAAACCTTTTGGAGCTCCACATTGTAATTCTCTCTGCTAAGCATCTCAAGAATGTTAATTGGCGTCACGGCGACCTCAAACCCTACGTCCTCTTCTGCCTCGAACCTCGCCGTCGATTCGCCACTAAAACTGATGAGTCTGGATCAGTTTGCCCCGTCTGGAACGAACGCTTTACTCTTCCCATCAATCTTCCCTTCCAAGACTCTCTTCTCACTCTCGATATCTACCACTCTAAACCCTCCGAAACCGTTAAGCCTCTCGTCGGAAACCTACAGTTTCCTCTCAAGGAATTATCTGTTTACGGCGATTTTAGTATCAGGACACTTGAGCTACGTCGTCCCTCCGGTCGTATCCAAGGTAAAATCCGGTTGAAGCTCGCTATTCGTGAACGTTTGTCATCGCCGGATTATTACTCCAGTGCCCCGCCTCCGCCGCCTCCGTCGCGTTACATTCCTTTTCTGCCTACTCCACCGCTGCCTCTGTACCCTTCCGGCAGTTACTCAGACCCTTATTCTGGTAATTACTCGGGATACTATTCTCACCCTCCACCAGTTCCTTGGCCTTTATTCGATCGTGTATCTGCTTATGGTGGGTTGAGTGGGCATTCAGCGGCATCCTACGATCGCACTGGTTTGGCTGTTGGAGGTGTTGCAGGGGCTTTGGAAAGGCTTGCTTTGGAAGAACGGATGAAGTACGAGGATGAGAGGATGCCGAGGGTTGCAGCAGAGAGGTTCCAGAACGACTTGTATACCGGGGAAGATTACAGTGAGTACCCTGTTGATTACTGAGTCTCCTAGGTTCAGTGGTTTCTAATTTTAGGGTTTAGTGTTTTCTGAGAGGGTGAGGTCGATTGATTTATAAACTTGTATATAATTGGCCTTTCTTTTGGTCTTTATCTATACCTTGTTTCTAATTGCTGCTTTAGTTGATTAATATCTATTGGACAACTACCATTCATTATAGTTTCATGTTCTTTCACTGTGTGATGTCCATTTCATAGTTTGTTATCTTCCCTATGTTTGAGTTTTTGGTTTTCTTGGGGCGAAATTTCGTAATTGAAATGTTTGTGCATTAAATGTATTGACTTGCATGCATTGATGTAGATATAGTTATGGGTGTAAGTTTGACCCTAATAACCCGATCTTGTTCTGAGCTCGCACAGTGTTTGGACTAAGTTTTTTGATATTGAGGGTGAACTAGGATTGAAAAACCTGAGCTTAACTCGGTGAAATTTAACATTGAATTTTTATATTAGAAGTTAGAGCTCCTATTGGTATTTTATTTTTCTATAATTTTTTAATGTATAAAATATGAGTGGCAAAAACAAGTCAATGGAGGCTAATCCAACCATTCCTGAAGCCAAGATCAACTCAATCCGACCCAACCTAGCCTTGACAAAATCAATTAGGCCGGGTTGGGTTGGTATAAACCCGACAGGATTGGGCCTGGGTTGAATTTTGAGGACCTAAGGTTGGGTTAGGGTTAGGGTTTTAAGAAACCCGACCCAACTCGACCCTGTTTTACCTCTAATAGTAGTAATAGATCATCTATAGGAAATAGATGTTACAGGTCACTCTGGTTCCTTTCTTATGCCTATGTGCAAGTGCTATTTCCTTTGACTACAAGGACATTCTTTTTAGTAACTTAATTGGGGTCTAACTAGAACTTGATTTTCATGAGTTGGAAGGATTCTAAGGGCAGACTAAGAAAGTAGAATGTGGTGTTTCCAGGTAGCATAGACATGGCCATGCATGAACTTGTCGCATGTATTAGGTTAGCACAACTTCACATGCTTTCTTTGTTAACCTGTGATTACAAACATGCAAGTCTATTACCTAAAGGAAAAATTATAGACATGCAAGGTGGGGGTTAACCTTGCTGTGATATACTTCCTTGACACCAGAACTGGTTCTGTAGCTATTGCCCAGCTTGATTTTAGGACTCTATTTGTTAATATATTAATAGGTTTTGGGGCTATGGTCGAACGGATTCGAGAGATTTGAGGAATATGATCTTTCTCCTAAATTCCCAAGTCAATAGGGAGTCCTGGATGAAGGGAAACTTTCGAAAGAGCAATCGCCTTCCCATGCTCTGTTTCCATGGGGTAGGTGATGGTCTATTTCAATATTTATACTTAAGGGCTTAGTTCTGTTAATTACATTACAGCCCTTCCTTCTATCTCTGGTTTCCATTAATTCCATACCTTTTTGAAATCCCCATTCTGTCTTCTGTCTTTTACTTTTATTATTATTCTATCTGTTTGTTTTACTCAAGTGGTACAAATAATTCTGAATATTTACAAATTTGCCACCGTTCTTTAAAATTAAGCTTCTTATTATTCTGGCGGGTCCATAAGTGATCTGAATCGGGTTATTGAAACCCTGGATCTGCATCACTTTCTTTCTTTCTCATTGTCATTTGAAGAGTTTGGTGACAATGACAATTATTTGCAGTGGATGTACGTAGAAATGACTCTTACCTTCTTTAACCCAGAACATATATTTGTCCCAATAGTTTAGCCGTATGTGTGTGATGTAGTGACAAACTTACTATAATTCAGTTGATTCTGTAATGTTTTGGCATTAATGTTAAGATTAAGGGTGTCAAAAAAGCCCGATCAATCCGAACTCCCCCTAGCCTACCCTAAGCCCAAACTGACCTGAGCTGAGATTTTAGCCCATAGGGTGGGCTAGGGACCTCAACCCAAGCCCAACCCAACCCAACCCAACCCAACCCAATCTAATTTTTTATATTAAGCATATAATAATATAAGGCAAAAGAGTTAATAATTTTTCAACCAAAAAAAAAAAGTTAATAATAAATGAGTACTTATAGGAAAAGGTCTCCAAAAAGTCGTTTATTTTCCGCAATCTACATATATATATATATATATATATATGAAAACTTTTGTTTTTGGTCTCTGCAATACATCAAGATCAAGTAACCAAGTAACTAATAGTACTATGGGTTAAGCCAGGCCTAATCAGGGTCTATTAGGGTTGGGTTGGGTTAAACTCAACAGGGTTCGGCCTGGACTGAGATATCCCAGCCCAAGGGGCTTGGGTTGAGTTAAGATACCTTAGGGTTGGAATGCCCATTGACACCCCTAGTCTAGGCCATCTTTTGAAAAAAAAAAATTGCCGCCTTTGTTTTTTTCTCTTTCTTCTTCCCATGTTTTTCAGCATGATAATATTTTATTTCCTCTCATCCCAATCATGGTAATAAATTTACTGTTCCTTTTTATAATGTGCATTCTAAGTTTGGGGATCTTCTTCTTCTCCTCCTCCTCTTCCCTTCTCTTGTTCTTTTGCAACCTTTAGTTTCCAACTGCGGCAACACAAGCTATTGGTTGGGTCCAAACTGGACCGAAGGGGCTAGAGTTGGACCAAAAACTGGCCCAATTGTCTGAACCACTCCAATGTCCAGGCTCATTGAGCAAGCCCAGTTTTAGATATAGATTCCTTTAAGTCATCGGAGCAATTTAGCTGCTTATCATGTGTTGGGCCGAAGATGGATGTTATTCGCACGGTGATAGTCATTCAGCTTTCCAAAACTTGTGGGTTAGTATTTCCAAGCCAGGCCATCGGTTGGACAAAAATCTGGTCCATTCATCTGCATCACTATAGTGTCAAGATTCATTGAATCAGTCTAGTTTCAAATTTAGATTCCTCCATATCATGGGAGTAGTTTAGCTGCTTAAGTGTTTTTATTTTATTACTATAATTAGCTAGGTTGGATAGAAATATTATATTCCAGCCCTGTTTCTATATTATTTAAGGTTTTTTTCTTCTTTTTTATTTTAATTGAATCTTCTTTTTCTTCTGATTCTGCCCATTGTGTTTACTGTTTAATTATTAGTTGGTTTCAATTAAGATCCCCAAAGCCTACCTATTGATTTTACAAAATTATCAGGGTTTCAGTTTCCTAATTCCATTTGATTTTTCATTGTTTTGTAAGCCTGGCCATTGGATTACTGTTTAAATTTACTGATTTGTTCTCCATACCTAATAGTCCACTTGGTCAGAGTTTAGGTCAAATCAGATGTCTTTATTGAGTTCTCAGTTTCTGTCTTGCTGGTTTTTTTTTTAAGATAAGCTCTGTATTGCTGGTTATTATTCCTATTTCTGTGGTTCTGGCAAATTTCTCAAGTTTCCTAACCCTAAATCCATTAGGTGATTAGAACCTAATCAATGGGTGTTTAATTCTGTTTGGGGATTGATACCAATAAGATCCCTTATCCAAGAGGCATGACAGAAATAGTGATTGAATTCATCTCCTTAGGTGCGTCTGGTGGCTCCACAAGCCTAAACTCGTGTGGATGTCTCTCCAACAATGGATGAGGCTCTCCTCTCTATTAATCTTCACTTCAAGGGATTGGTAGTCTAGTGAAAGGAAGCCCTTGTCCAATCATCGCTTGGGTCGGCTGGTTGTGGATTCGAATTGGAATGTTATATTTTAACTCGTTGGTCCTTTGGAAGTGCTACTTGCTGTATGGAGACCTTGGGCCATCTAAATGTCTATGTTGGATTTTTAAATGTCGATAAAAGGCTTATGTGTTGCGATGTGGTCCAATGTGGTTCAAATGTGAAATAGTTCAGCTCGATTTGGTCCAAATTGCTAAATTTCCTTAAAATCTTTAATAAATTTATAACTTTTAAATCATACCTCAAAATTGGATGATTCAAAAGGGATTTAGAAGCTGACTCCCTTAGAAAAATTTGTTATAGAGTGTTGCTTACTTTCCCGTGCTACCATGAACTGTTCACTTTTTCAACAATTGGATGTTAACAATGCTTTTTTGGATTGTGACTTGGATAAAGAGATCTACATGTGAATCCCTCATGGTTCTAATCGAGAGAACATCAAGTTTGTCAATTAAATAAATCCGTCTATGGTCTTAAAAACAATGATCTTGAATTTGTTTCAAAACTTTTAGATCAAGATCATTCAACAAGTGGATTTTTCTCAATCCAAAGCTGACAATTCCCTCTTTTCTAAGATTCATGGAAATTCAACTTCTAATCTTGTATACATTGATGATATCATTACTAGGAATGACTCTTCATCTATTAAGGCCATCAAAGCCTACCTAGTTCCAACACAAATTTGATATCAAAGAATTAAGCATACTATACTTCTTAGAGATTGAGGTTGCACACTCCTCAAAAGGTTATTTCTTGCACACAAAAATTTACTTTAGATATTCTTGATGATATAGGTATGATAGTTGCTCGGGTAAGCGAGTTTCCCTTCGAACAATATCTTAAGTTAGACTATTCAATGTGCTCATAACTTACTCCTTATCGTCACGATTAACTGGTAGTTTCATTTACCTTAAAATTTCAGGGATTGACATTGTTTACATTGTGTTTTACTTAAGAGACTACCATTTCATGGAAAATTAAGAAGGAATTGACTCATGGTCTTCAACTGAGGTAGAATATCATGCCATGGCTTTGGTGAGCTTCAATGACTAAAATATTTATTCGTTGATTTGGATTTTCTTCATCCCCAACCAACGACTTAGCATTGCAATAATCAAGCAACTCTTTACATTGGCACCCGGAGTTCCTTGAAAGAACACATAGAGTTGGATTATCATTTGTTCATAAAAAGATACAATGGGGTTTATACAACCATTATCTTTAATAGATTTTGATATAGCCAAAATAACCTCTCGGTGGGGGCCATGACACGTGTCGCCTCTGAGACACGTGTCCTCCGCCAGACGAAGGTTCCAAGAGACCACTCACACTCGAGCACGCGCAATCACCGAGGCACGCCCGCAGAATCATGCGGGATCACGTCGTCTGCATGAGGGGAATATTCCCCCCCAGAAGGTTGGACGTATTCGAGTAGGACTCTAAGAAGGCCGAAGGGGGAAAAACCCTAAGGCCAAAGAGCTATATAAGAAGGCACGGAAGAAAGGGGAAGGTAAGCTCTAACACCCTCACCATTACTCCCTTATTGAACTGTGCGGCCGACCCTGACTTGAGCGTCGGAGGACTAACCCCGGACAAAGTTCCGGGCCTCCGTCGTCTGTGTTTGTGTAGGTTGGACTAGCGGGGTTTTTGGCAGCAACAGATTGGCGCCGTCTGTGGGAACGAAGGTAATGGTGGGGAAAACCTACAACCGAAAAAGGACGAGAGCGACGTCCAACATTGACATGGGGGAAGAACCTTCAGGGGAGCTTCCTCCCTCGGCGGAGATTGGACGAGAAAGGGGCCAGGACGACCGGGAAGTGTCCGTCAGATACCAGCGGTCGGCTGGATATTCAGTACGCGAAGGCAGCGACCATCAGCCCCCCGCGGCCCAGGAGCACGTGACAAGGCAGCAGTTCGAAGACCTCCAGAACAAATATAACCGGATGGCCGAGACAATGAGAGAGGTCTCCAAAGCTGTCTCCCATAAGACCGGCGGAGCACCCCCAGGGGCCCACGTCCAGTTCGAGAGGGCTCGAGAAGAAGACCAAAGCAGTACGGGATCGACGAGGGCCGGCCGCGATCCTCGAAACCGAGCAAGGGAGAGTCCAGCTCCCCGAAGTAGGACGCGACGCTCCGCCAGAGACCCGCATGGGGATCAGCACCAAGGAGACAGGCAGAGATCCGAGGACTCGGGATTAAAGAGGATGATCTTAGACCTGAAGGACGAGATCAGAAAGGTGGCAGAAAACCAGACAGGGAACCGCGAGCCCGACCTCACCAATGATACGGCCTTAGCTGACGAGGTCATGAGGGACCCGCTCCCGGTCGGTTTCCGCCTGCCCAAGTACGACACCTATGACGGGTCGGGGGACCCCGTCGATCACTTGGAAGGCTTTAAGGTCGCCATGCAATTCCATCGCGTCTCAGAAAATATTATGTGTCGGGCCCTCCCATTGACGTTCAGGGGGGCGGCGAGGCTGTGGTATAACCGACTACCGACGAAGTCGATCCACAGATTCAGCGACCTGAGCTACCTCTTCGTGAAGGGGTTCTCTAGTAGCCAGCCCCTCCAGAAGACTACGTTGAACCTAACCAACGTCAAACAGCAAGAAGGGGAATCGCTGCGGAATTACATGAAGCGATTCCAACAAGAAAAGATCACAATCAGGGGCCTAGACCCGAAGGAGGAGTTCACGGCCCTGCTAGGTGGCGTCAAGGACAAGGAATTGAAGAGGTCCCTGGCGAAGCATACGCCTAGAGATCTGACCGAGCTGAGGGCGCGATGCGATAAGTACATCCAGATGGAAGAAACCCTCCAGGCAGATGAAGAAGTCGAAAGGAAGGCGGCGAGGAAGAGGCCCTTAAGGGTTGATGATAAACCCGTCGAAGAAGGAAAAAGACGAAAGTCCGAGCGCAGTCGGGCCCCCAGTCCACCGAGGAAGTTTGAGAGGTATGCACCCCTGAACCGAAGGCGAACAGAGGTGTTAATGCAGATAAAAGATTCTCCAGATGCCAGGGCCATGAAGTGGCCAGGAAAGATGGGGCGACATCCAGAAAGACGCAATGTGGATAGATACTACCACTTCCACAGAGACCACGGCCATGACACCGAAGACTGTTGGCATCTCAAGGGGGAGATAGAAGGCATGATCAGAAGGGGATACTTAGGCAGATTTGTAGATCGGGAGAAAGAGCTGGCTCCAGAAGGCAATGGCCGGAGAGATAACCGTCGGAGAGAGGGTGGAGGTCGGTATGAGAGAGGGGGGCTCGCCCGCAGAGGAAATCAAGAACGGCGGAGGAACCAGACACCAGAGGAAGATGAACGCCGGCCTCGAGAGGAGAACAAGAGCCCAACAAGAGTTATAGCAACCATCTGTGGAGGCCCGGCCGCAGGAGAGAGTTCGGTCTCTGCCAGGAAGGCGAAGGCCTACGCGAGGAGCGTACATGTGGCAGAATGGTCGAACAAGAAGGCAAAGACGGGGGCGGTCATCTCCTTCTCAGACGATGATCTGGAAGGGGTACAGACCCCGCATGACGATGCCTTGGTCATCGCCATGACTATAGGAGATTGCAAAGTGAAGAGGATCTTAGTGGATAACGGCAGCTCAGCTGATATCCTGTTCCTCGAAGCTTTCCGGAAGATGGGCCTCGACGAAGGAAAGTTAAAGAAGGTCGAACACCCGCTGCAAGGATTCTCTGGCACCCCGGTGAAGGTGGAAGGGTCGATAGAGCTGCCGGTTCGAGCTGGCACCGGAGATCGCCAGGCGACGGTGATGATAAATTCCTGGTAGTGAGCATTACATCAACGTATAATGCCATACTAGGAAGAGTCGGGTTGAATCTGTTAAAGGCCATCGTCTCCACCCCCCATCTCAAAATGAAGTTCCCAACCAAGAATGGCGTCGGGGAGTGTCGGGGTGATCAGGAGACGTCCCGAAGATGTTACGCCACTACTCTCTGGGGAAAAGAAAAGGCGGGTGAGACGCTCCCGACAGAGGATCTACGTGATGATGCCAGTTATCAACGAGGAGAGCCGGCCGAAGATTTAGTGCAAGTTAAAGCTGAAGAAGGAGATCATACCCGGCAATTCCAGATTGGGGCTACCATGCCAAGGTCGCAGCAAGAAAGACTCATCTCATTCTTACGGAGCAACGCTGACGTATTCGCCTGGTCGGCATCGGACATGCCCAGGATCGACCGAGAAGTAATAGAACATCACCTGAATGTTAGCCCCATGAAGAAGCCGGTGCAGCAGAGGAAAAGGACGTTCGCCCCAGAAAGACAGAAGAAGATAGACGAGGAAGTAGAAAAGTTACTGAAGGCCCGGTTCATCCGAGAGATCCAGTACCCGGAGTGGATATCTAACGTGGTGATGGTCCCGAAGGCAAATGGGAAGTGGAGGATCTGCATCGACTTTACCGACCTGAATAAGGCCTGCCCCAAGGATGCATACCCCCTGCCGAAGATAGACCTGCTCATCGACGCGACGGCGGGATACGAGGCGCTGAGTTTCATGGATGCATACTCGGGGTACAACCAAATCAAAATGGCCGAGGCTGATGTCCCGAAAACGTCCTTCATAACTGAGGGAGGGTTGTACTGCTATGAGGTCATGCCTTTCGGACTAAAGAACGCGGGGGCCACCTATCAGAGGTTGGTGAACAAAGTTTTTAAAGGGCTGATCGGCAAGACCATGGAAGTGTACGTGGATGACATGCTCGTGAAAAGCCTGAAGGCAGAAAGGCACATCCAAGACTTGGAAGAGGCGTTCCAAGTGCTACGACGGTACGGCATGAAGCTAAACCCAGCAAAATGTGCCTTCGGAGTAGCCTCGGGGAAGTTCCTCGGCTTCATCGTTTCAGAGAGAGGAATCGAAGCCAACCCAGTCAAAATACAAGCCATTCGGGACATGAGGTCACCCCAGAACGTAAAGCAAGTCCAGGAGCTGACGGGTCGGGTAGCTGCCCTCGGAAGATTCATGTCTCGGTCTGCTGATAGATGCCTTCCTTTCTTCAAGGCGCTGAAAGGGGCTAAAAGGTTCGAGTGGACGGAGGAGTGCGAAAGATCTTTCGAGCAATTGAAGGAGTACTTGGCCGCACCCCCACTGCTGACAAAGCCGAACATCGGAGATGTCCTACAGCTGTACCTTGCTGTATCGGCAGTTGCTGTAAGCGCCGTACTAACAAAAGAGGAAGGGAAGCAACAAAGGCCAATATACTACGTCAGCCGAACCCTTTTAGATGCCGAGACAAGATACCGAAAGGCGGAGAAAGTGGCATACGCCCTCGTGACGGCGGCAAGAAAGCTGAGGCCATATTTTCAGTCACACACAGTATGCGTACTCACCGACCAGCCTCTGAAGAAAATACTGCAGCGACCAGATATGTCCGGTCGTCTGGTGAATTGGGCCATAGAGCTGGGAGAGTTCGACATCCGGTACAAGCCGAGAACCGTAATTAAAGCACAGGCCCTAGCAGACTTCATAGCGGAGACGACGATCCCAGATGACCCGCAGGAATCTGCCGAGGAACGAGCAGAGGAGGCCTGGACGCTGTATGTGGATGGGGCTTCCAATAGCGGTGGAAGTGGCGCTGGAATTGTGTTGGTAAGCCCCGAAGGCTTCAAAGTAGAATGCGCCCTACGGTTCGGCTTCGACGCTTCCAACAACGAAGCGGAGTACGAGGCGATAATAGCCGGAATTAATCTGGCCCGGGCGTTGATGGTGAAGGAACTGGTAGTGAATAGCGACTCCCAACTCGTGGTGCGGCAAGTGAATGGCGAATACGAGGCCAAAGAGCAGAGGATGGCCGAATACTTGAACGCGGTGCGAGAAGGGTCAGCGGCTTTCAAGGAATTTGAGGTAAAGCAGGTGTCACGAGAAGAGAATGTTAGCGCAGACGCACTGTCGCAGCTGGCCACTTCCGACTTCGCGGAATTTGGACGAGCGGTGTACTTTGAAGTACTACCACAGCCAAGCATCGAGAAACCCCACGAGGTGTTACCCATAGGTGAAAACGGCCGAAGCTGGATGGACGCCATAATAGAATACCTCAAGGAGGGGAAGCTCCCAGAGAACAGGGACGAAGCAAGGAAACTAAGAATAAGGTCAGCGCGCTTCTTCCTGAAAGACGACACTCTATACAAGATAGGGTTTACCTCACCATACCTCAAGTGCCTGGATTCTTTCGACGGCGAGTATGCGCTCCGGGAGGTGCATGAGGGGATATGTGGCCAACACCTTGGGGCTCGGGCCCTGGCGCACAAAGTACTAAGGCAGGGCCTGTACTGGCCGACAATGAGAAAGGACGCAGAATCGCTGGTCAGGAAATGCGTCAAGTGCCAGATGTTCGCCCCCGTGCCTAGGCTACATTCTACCGAGCTATCGTCCCTATCTAGCCCAGTACCGTTCGCCATGTGGGGGATGGACATCTTAGGCCCGTTCCCCCTGGCCACGAGACAGAGGAAGTTTGTCGTGGTGGCGGTCGACTACTTCACGAAGTGGGCGGAAGCCGAAGCCCTAGCGACGATAACAGAAAAGAACATTAGGGACTTCTTCCAAAGGGCGGTGGTATACAGATTCGGAATCCCCCAGGTCGTGGTTACGGACAATGTAACTCAGTTTGCTAATCCGACCTTCAACGCGTTCTGTGAAGCCCTCGGCATCAACCATAGGAAAACCTCTGTCGGGTATCCCTCGACCAACGGGCAAACAGAAGTAACCAACCGTACGTTGCTCCAAGGGATAAAAAAGAGACTTGATGATGCCAAAGGGCTATGGGCAGACGAGTTGCACCACATTCTCTGGGCCTACCGCACCACCGAGAGGCTAGCTACCGGAGAAACACCCTTCATGTTAACATACGGCACTGAAACTGTACTCCCAGTAGAGATAGGGGCTACTACCCATCGGATTCGGTACTACAACGAAGACGAAAACGACGGAGGACTCCGGGCAAATTTGGACCTCTTGGCAGAAACCAGAGAAGCTTCACAGGAAAGGATCGCCGCCTACCAGCGGAGGGTCGCTAGGCACTACAACACCAAAGTCCGGAAGAACGAGTTTAGGCAGGGCGACCTTGTCCTTAGAAGGGCGGAAGTGTCGGACCCAAGGCATCAAGGGAAGCTGGACCCAAGCTGGGAAGGTCCCTACAGAGTCTCGAGGGTAATACGACCAGGGTCCTACCACCTAGAGACTACGGGGGGAGTAAGGGTACCCCGATCGTGGAACTCAGATAATCTAAGAAAATTCCACCAGTAGTAAAGTAGCGGGCACGCAGTAGTCATTTGTAAATTTTTCCGTCTGTCGTTCTTTGCAATTATTGTCTTCTTGAACCCTTTTTAAGTTGTAATTCATCTTGAAATCCGCGAGACTATGGATAATATGAGAGCTGGTTTACGGCAACTGAGAATTCTCCTACCTCTAACCCTGAGGAACGGATGACTGAAGGTCCACACCTTGGAGGCACAATCACCCCTTCGGCTCGGAGTTCGGCCATAGCCGAACGGACCTGACCGAAGGGGTAGCATCTAACAGACCCTTTGGCTGGAGCCGAGGGTACCTTCGGTGATTCGGACTATTGGACGATCGACCTTCGGTGAACCTCTCGTCCTAAGCCGAAAGCAAAATACTTTGGTGATCCTGATGGTTGGGCGGTCGACCTTCGGTGAACCCCTCGACCTTCGGTGAACCCTTCGGCTCGAGCCGAGAGGGAAAACACTTGGTAAAATATTGCTAATGATAATAGGTCGGCCTTCGTCAAACTTACTAACAGGTCGACCCTCGGCCAAGTCTCGAGGAAATAAGCTTAAGGTCAGCTAGGGTTTCGGCCCTCTGCAACTATTTACAAACCAAAGATCATTAAACGCACAGTTGGAAAAAGAACGATTGCATTCATAAAGCCCGAAGGCGAAAGATTACATACGAGGCCCGAAGGCTAGTTACATACGAAGCCCGAAGGCAAAAGACTACATTAAGGCCCGAAGGCTAGTTACATGACAAGAAGGGGGGTAGCCTGCACTGAGAACCGAGGCGACCTTAAGGAGCGTCCGTCGGGTTCGCGGCCTCATCTTCGGCGGGGAGTGCCTCCTGGTCCGAACCCCCACGACCAGGAGTCGGAGGGACTTCCCTATGCAGCTCGATCTCGCCTTCCTCGCTGCCGCCTCCACCGTCGGCGTCGGCAACCTCGGTGGTCGATGGCACCACCTCCACATCGTCGTCCTCGAAGATGAGG
>NC_056570.1:30042259-30061558 GCF_013358625.1 Macadamia integrifolia | reverse complement strand
ATGAAAGGAATATAAATGAAAGTAATCGTTTAGAATTAAAAAGTAATAGTTATGTTGAAGGCCGATGTAAGGCAATCGTCCCTAAGGGCAAAAGAACTCCTAGGAACTTGTTTCTAGTTGAAAGATGGAGGGTCCATTCGATTTAAGAGAATCATTGAGTGGGTCAGCTTCTGTAATATGTAATTGGTGATTTGTTCTTCTGTTGAGTTGTTTATATTTCTCTAGGCCTCTTGGGTTTTGTCCTTGGGGCCTAGTTTGGTTGAGCCTTAGCTTGTAAGTATTTTGTTCCTTCTCAATAAATTGATACTACCTAGCTATTAAACAAAAAATAAATAAATAAAAGAAAAAAAAAAGGAAAATAATAATCTGATAAATTAGAAAACTATTTAACTAATAAATAAATTAGGAAACTGATTTTATTTCTTTATGTTATTATCTTTTGTTAAAAAAATGAAGTACCTACGGTGAATTTGAAATTTTAGGAAAGTGGGATTAAAGATAAGATTAAGGTGCAAGAAGAATGATTCTAGGAATTTGGAAAAAAAAATGGTCCTCTGAAAACATAAGAGTCCTTTTTCGTTTCCCCCTTCTTCTTCATGCTTAAATTTAGTAAAAATTAGTAATTTTACAAGAAAAAAAAATGACAATATTAAGAGAAAATGCTAGAATAGCAAATAACAGACCAATGGCAGTTTTTTTTTTTTCTTTTGCTAAAGGTCATTTTTTTTTTAAATCGGAAAAAAATATAAACAGATTGGCAAAAAGCTAGATTACAAAGAACAAGAGATTCTAATTCCCAACCCCACCTTCGGCATGGCCATCAGCAGGGAGAAAAAAAGAAACTTAAGGGAAAAGAAATCCAAGGAAGAGATAAATGCTCGGCAAAAGGGAACATATCACCCTAGACCGGGGTCTACCCTGACTATCAATTAACTCGAAGTAAGAATACTTAGATCTCCAGTCTGAAGGTACCTTGACAGGATAATGGCAAAGAAGAGGGAGGCTACTTAGATCTCCAGTCTGAAGGTACATGGCATCATCCAGAATACAATCTGTGATACTTTACACATCCAAAAACCATAATATTTAAAAAAATAAAAAAATAAAATATCTCAAAAGAAGAAAAAGGTGATTTTGAAATAGTTCTACTTTTCTTCTCACTTACCTGGTGTTAGAAGGTGAGATCATGGCAACCCAATCAGAATCTGTAGGGACTAAAACCCCACTAACAGTAACTGTTACATATTGATCATTCGAAAGTCCAGACTCTGCAACTGAATCAATTTTGATTCTAATATATGGATTTGGATCAAGACAATGCTCTAATAATCTTCTATTCAATAGCCGAAAATCTGATATTGCAGTGTAATCATGAAATTCTTTTATAGAGCTATTAATAAAAAATGAAGAATTTAAATATGGTGATGGTGATGGTAATGATGATGATGATGATGCTGCTGCTAAGGATGAGCCAAACAAGAAAAGAAATAGAAAGAAGAAAGAAGTGCAATTCCAAGATAGAAGAGAATTCATGATTTTAGAGAGAAGAAGACAAGGAAAATGAAAAATGTAAAGCTTGTTATATATAAAGTTTGTTCTTTGAGTTATATAATAGAGAAATGATTTCAATATTGTAAGAATCTGGCGCAAGTCTTGCACGTTTCTTATTATTTATGCTTATTTTCAAAGTTGATGACATCTTCTTATTATTAAGTTATTTATTATTTATATTAGCTGTAGCAATGGTATTCTCTAAGCTTTGGCATGTTTTTTGGAATATTCTGCTTCAGAAAATTGAGAGGAAGGGACCAGAGATTCATACTCACTCATCCTTAATTTGTGGGGGCTTTTGGAAGGATTAGAATCTCCTCAGTTTTTAGTTAATTAATTATAATTTATTAGTTGTAATAATATTTAGTTATATTTTTAATATTTTTAATATTTTTTTGACACCGGATTTGATCCAAAATCTTATCTATGTATCATCATCTTTAAGGTAGGAGATGTGAACTCTTTTTATCTATTTCTTTAAGGGGGACATGTTTCCACGAGGGTGCGTGTCCTTGTGCTCAGACATATGAGCTACAAAATGACCACCGCACCTCTTCCGACTGATGCTTAAGTGCGCATTCTCATTGGTCGGGGCAATGGTGCAAGGGCCTCTCCTTGACAAAAAACTTGCTTCCTTCTTTATCTTTTTCTATAATGTACTATTTAGCTCGAATGATTCTAAGCTTCTAGGGAGAGTGTATATATCAAAATAAATAAATAAATAAATAAAATAAAATAAAATTTCTAGTTAGATTTAGTTAAGTCCTCAAATGGACAAAAAAATTGGTGTTAAACCTCAAATGGACACTGTAAATCGTCTAAATATAAGCTTTATCATGTCAAATTTTATGGTCCAACTCAACTACATTACTTACTTTATGAGACCTAAATATTTTTTTATTTTTTATTCCTATGGAAACTAAGAAGCTTTGTTTTCTTGGTACTTTAAGAAGGAAAGGATGCTACGTTTACATGATAATGGCAGAAAAGGGAAAAAAATTGATAGAATAGGTCAAGTGTTCTTTTCACTTGGTGTAAGAAGGTGAGTTGATGGCAACCTAATCAGAATCTGCCGGGACAAAAACCCCACTAACAGTGACTGTTACACATTGGTCGTTTGAAAGTCCAGAACCTGCAACTGAGTTGGAAAACTATCTTCAAATCAAGGAAGTCCTCTAAAGATCTTCTGTTCAATAGCTGAAAATCTGACATTGCAGTGTGACCATAATTCATGATTTTGAAGAACAAAGAAGAAGAAGAAGAAGAAGGAGAGGATGAAAAAAGTTAAGGTTGTTGTATAAATGTTCGTCATTTAAGCTCTTAATAGAGACTACATGACTTTAATATTGTTAAAATTAGTTTATAGTTTCCAAAGCATTGCTTGGCTTATCAATAAAGTTTGAACCTTTAGAGTCCTACTTCACCTGGGGGGACCAGGCATTGGGTTAAGAAAAATATTTTAATGGTGAATGGAAAATGTATTAAATACTTATCAATTAAAATAATTATTGATAAATGTCCCTTCTGCTAATATGCTTAACAAAGATGGTCAAGATTTCAACTCTCCGCAGTGTTCACTTGTCCAAAAAAAAAAAAAAAAAAAAATCAGCACAAACCCTTATGTTACTCTCTTGTCAAATATCATAACCGTAAACTCAATCGAATATCCGCATATTTGATTCTTCTCCTTGTATTTTTAGAGTTGACTTCTTTCTTATGAATTATTAATAATAATTACTATGTTTTAGACAAGACTTGATCCGAAGTATTTTCTACGTATCATCAGCTTTTAAGGTAAGAATTAAAAAGCGTCGACTCTTTTTGTATCATTTTTTGATTTCTCTCCTTTAGTAGGGCATTTGTTTGTTGGTCTGCACCATTTAGCTGGTATGATTATAGCAGGATTTCTTTGGGGAAAAAAAAAAAAAAGGATTTATTACTGTCGGAAACCAATAAAACTGGAATTCTTAAGTTCATTCACAAAAGGATTATATTTTAAAAGAGAGAAAGAATCCTATCAATCAAGCGGGGCCAATGGAAGGATGTGTGGGGGTATTTTTAACATGTGAGACAGGGGTAGCTTAGTCTTTCATCCTTGCCTATGTCTAGGCATAGGCAACACCATACTATCAGTAGTTCTTTTTCCCATTTTAAAAATACAATATATATATATATATATATATATATAATAATGAAATAAATAAAATCCTACCAATACTAAAGGTGGCGCCATGACCAACCTGATTTTGAGACACATGGGTGAGAAACCCATGAATGTCTTATATTTGGCGACTTGAACTTTTCACCAATTGAGAGGCTATGAAACAAATATTGAGCACGGAATTTGTTTCTCATAACTTTGAGAAGATGCTCTTCCAAAAATATGGTAAACAAACACCAAGGCAGTAGCGATGTGTATTTTGACACCATGGAATTCCACAAGTCGTCCACCAGATGTAGGCTCTAGGCAACGGATTAGAAGGGGATAATGAGCTAGCTATACCAATGGATTGAACATAAAGATCCGTTAAAGCATGCTAATTGGTATTTCAAATCAATTGAAGTAGCGGTTGCATATAAGGGTGTTAATTGGTTTGATTTCAGTGTGTATAATGTGGTTCAATTTGGTTTACATTCATTTGGCTGAAACGAAAATTGAACTGTTTACTAAACGATTACACTTTTTGAAACCAGAACCATTTAATAAATAGTTCCGATTTCACTGTTTAAACATTGAGTTGTGGTTTAATCCATACGGTTTCTAAACGGTTAGCAATCGGTTTGCTGGTTTATTCGTATGCCCATTGAAATTTGTCTTTGCTAATAAAAACTTCAATCTAACATCAAATTCAATGAGCAATGAGGCAATGAAGGGGAAAAATATTGAACGGTCCTTTCTTCTTCCTTAAATTAAACTCATATTGTTTTGTTTACATGAAACTCGTTATTTTAGTAAGTCATATATGATTTAAACGGGTCGATTTTAATGGTGTAAACAGTTTGATTTTTACGGTGTTAATTTGATTTGAAACCGTGGATTAAACATTTAAAGCCAAACCAAACCATTTAATTAACCGGTCTGAAAATTGAAACCAGAACCGAACATTTACCAAAAGGCTTCACGGTTTTGAAATAAATGCTCAATTCAATTTTGATAAATGATTTCGATTTCATACTGACATCCTTAATTGTATATACCTAGACTGCAAAAGAAAGGTAGAACCATTTTAACAGAATGATCCAAGACTTCTTCAGTCCACCGGTCTACACCCAAGTCTAAAGAAATGAAAATTTACCCCATAAAGTTGAAGAAAAGAAGCCAAAGATTGTTGTAGCGAGAAAGATCACTTTGAAAACTAGTGTCCTGATAAGACCAAGCTTTAGTTTTTGTTGAGAGGTTGTTGGCAAAGATGGAGAAAGATGACGTAGAGATTTATGAACTTGTCCCTCCTTATGTGATTTTGTTGATGAGGTTGAAGCCAATTCAGCTAGTCTCACTCCCTTTTCTAATGGATCAGTAGAGAAGAATACCCTTTTTCAACAAAGGGTGCTTTATTGCATGATGGGAATTCTATGCTGGTGCGTATAATTATTGACATAAGAGTAGACAACTTCATCTCTGTAGACTTAGTTTGGGCAATTAACCTCCCATATAAATATTTTTCTCAAGAAAATATATGTGCGAGGTTTTGGGCCTAATACTATATAGAGGCCAATCCAATTGTATGAGTTATTCTACAGTTTGGGTTACCTAGTGTTTTTTTTAGTAGAAATGTTTCGTACCTAGTCAGTCCTTAGCAAAGGTTGACATTCAATATTATGGTGTATGAAACAACATCAAGGTGAAAATAAGGAGGGTGGACGTTCTTGATATGCCACACGGATTGATAGATATGCTTCTACCACAACAATTCTCCTCCCTCAACTATGAGTTGGCCAATTTTCTCCACTTAAGGAGTTACTAGTCAAATGTCCTCCCAAGATATGTGCCACATCAGCATCGAGACACTATAAGGGAATCTTGGGCTCACAACTATACTAAGCAGTTGCAAGGCTAGATTGACCTAATTAATCTAGAAAGAAGTGAAAAACTAGGTCCAAACTTGGTTGTGGGTCAATAGCAGGGATGTAAATGGATTAGATTATGATCAGATGTGATTGGATCTAGCTATTTCCTGATCAGATTTGGATACCTCTAAATAGATATGGATGTTGGTCGAATTCGGATTTCCGACTATCCGTTTTATTCTTTGACTTATGTAACCCCGAACCTTCCTCCCCCCTAATGAATACAATTTTCTCTTAATCCATCTTCCTAAGTTGTCTTAGCTCTTTCCTCATTCTCTTGATCCTGTTTAAACTTCAAGAACTCTCAAAATTATTAATTGATATCTAATCAGATCAGATAATTATTTTTCAGAAAATTTAGATTTGGATCTAGATGCCCTTTGGCCAGATACAAATACCCTTAAACAGATTCGAATGTGAATTCGAATTCAGATTTCAACTATCCATTTATATCCCTAATCAATAGTGATTTGATTACTTGATTAAGAGTTTTTTTTGTCTTCTATTATTTATATTAAGCAAAAGGTTGTGTGCACGGTCATGCATGGTGCACGACCATGCACACAGTCGTCCGATGGAATTGAAAGAGGTGCATAGTAGGCCCTGAGTTTAATCCAACGGATTTGTGCATGCACCCGCACGTACAAAACCCTACCCTTTATGTTGTTAGCACTTAGCACTCCTTGGGTTGTGTCATGGAGTTGAGTTTGGTTCAAACTCTACCTCCAAAATAAGTATCTATCAGCTAGATCAGATTGGTATTGGTTGATCCAATACCCGAGAACTAAATCCCTAATATGTAATCACCCATTGAGACATACAATCTGGAATTAATGAGAAAGAAGGCTTGTTTTCTATGTTGCTTTGGCATATTCTTGTTGGCCATCGGTAGTGCTTTCTTTCTCCTCCTTACCCTGATTCGACTCTGTTTCTCCTTTATTAGGTTTGATTCCATTGTCCCCCCTCCTTAATGCCTCCACCAGTATTCTTCTTTGATCCTTATTACATTCCTTTTCTTTTTTCTTTAATTTATTCTAATTATTTTCCTGGTATTCTGGTTATTATCCCCCTTTTTCCCTGCTGCTGCCATATCTTTGGATTGAATATGAATCGATAGAACTACCTTAGGGATACTCACATTGGATTAATTTATCACCCAAAATCACCCCTATTGTTCAGTAGCATACCTGCAACTAGACCGGTTCTACGTTTATTGATTCAGTAGCTCTAAGGGTTGGGAACCTCTACCTCAAATTATTTTTGTTTGGATTTGTTATAGCAAACAACAACAAATACGAAAATAAACAAGCACAGATCCGCACAATATAGAGATTTAATAAGGTTCACACACTGATGTGGTGTGCTACATCTTCGGGCAAAGAAGAAGATGCTTCACTATGTAGGAGAGAGATTACACCCAAACTGTGGCGACAAAACTTGCTTTGAAGCCCTAGCTCGAAAACCCCCCAAGTTACAATTGTTAGCTCAAAAAGACGATAGTACATTATATACTCCACCAAGTCTCGGGTCGATCCATCGGGTTGAACTATACCACTGCTTCCATCACAAATCTCAGAAAAAATCCATTTGATTCACCACTAAAATATGTCGGAGTGAATCATTCTTCAAAACGAATCAAGAATTCGAGATAAACTTAATATGATTGATTACCAATTGAGAGAGATAACTCACCTGAAAGGCTGAAACCATTTCAGGTTGTACCGGAGGTTAGGGAACTCATTAAGGGAGAAGAAGACACATTAATATTTACATGTAAGGTCTCTATCTCTCTCTCTTCTGAATTTTGTTCCTTCTTAGCTCCTTTATGAAATCCCAATTTGGTCGTTTATATGTTACTGTAACATCTACTATATCCTAGGTTCTTTCTGCCTTACCCAATGAGGTCCCAAATAATTCTGAATATTTAACAAAACTTTTACTACTACAATTTGAATTTGAGTTCTTTTTCAAGAGTGCAGCCATTAAGATGGAAATTTGAAATTTTGGAACCCAAGATTTCATCAATTTCCCTTATATTTTCAGTCTATATTTTGTGGGAAATAGAGTTGCAAGTAATTTTATTAAGTCAATCCTACTTGGTTTATAATTTTTTTTCTTATCTAGTAAATCCAAGTAATTATCCTTTTTATTAATTTTTTTGAAAGATTGGATCTATAAATGTTAAGGCTCGCTTCATTGAAAGCTTAAGGGGAATGTTAACGCAAGGACCCATTCAGATAGGAGATCCACGAGGGGCTGGCAAGGGACCCATGGCCATACTTAATACTAATTGCTTTTATTTGACAAAAAGGTGAGAGGTAGGAGAGTTGAACCAATGGCATTCTGGACTCAAGCTAGAACCCAACTCCCTAGCTTCTTGCCACAACTAAGCTAAAAGCTCATCCCATGCTTGTGATATTTTGGTATATATTTGTCTGAAAGATCAAATGGGCAGCAAATCTAGCTGGTTAGGCTATGAGAGTTATAGAATGTTGCCCTTGATCATAGTCAAAATGAAAACTGCAGTATCCAAAGATACACATCAAGAAAATGAATGTGGTTTACAATAGATTTTAATTGAAACTATAAATTTATAAATTTTATTTGCAGCATGACACTAAATGTATCACTACCAAAATAAAAGACAATAAATGTATCACCTCTTTCCCCCTCACTCTCACACACACATACACATGCACATACACATGCACATAAGCCCAATATTCTCAGTTTTTGATGATGCGGAAGCGATCCTCAACCTTCATGGTGTTTGTACTGACAAACTAAAGATGTCAAGATAAAAAGAATCAAGTAAGTTTATTTTGAGAAGGAAAAAGAGAGAGAAACATGGATTCGGCTCTTTTCCAATTATTAGGTAAGCCCAAGGACTCATCCAAGGGTAGAGAGGGCCCAAACACGCAATCCAGGTCCAGCCACCCTAATTTGATTCCTTTGGCCATCCAATTAAATTAGAGAGGATCCTTTTTTCGAGAGACTATGGTTAAGTTTAAGTTTGCCATAAGTTTATTTTCTCATCTTATGATACTTTGTAGCCTTCTTCTATCAGGTGTTATTTTCAAGGATAAAATGATAGTATTTGAGTGGGTTTGAATTGAGAGGTATGTTCGTTATTTTTTCTCTGATTTCAAGGATAGATATCACCCCTTATATTCTTATTTTATCTTTATTTTGAGATAAATTAAATTATTTTCATAGGGTTACCAGGCATTTGGAGCTCTAGGGTTAAAAAAGTAGAGCTATGCATACAGGAAAAAGTAATTGACCTGGCTCATGAAAGTTCATTATATTGTTCAAAAAAAAGAAAAAAAAATCAATCAATTTTATCTCTATTGGTAGCAAAATATTTCACTTCTATTGATCCAAACCGTCCAATTGTGGAGCCCATAAAAAATGGTGTGGTCTGAAATAGGTCAAACTTCTAATTACTATAGTTGGGAGGTAATTTGGTTAAATAGTTAGAAAATTTATCTGAAAATATGTTCCATATATGGTCAATATTAACTGGCTAATTAACTTACCGCTGCGATCTCAATTGCATGATGAATGTGGACTGAACATTGACCAAACTTATTGCAGGATCTTAACTGAAAAGTTAGGATTGCCCCATCCCCCATTGCCTCATCCCCCAATGAAAGACTCAAATCCCTCCCTTTTGGATGCTTCTGGGTGTGTTTTCATTAATCTTTTGGCTGGCACAAAGGCCATGCTCTCAGACAGAAACACTCTTACCTGTAAAATTTAGTTAAGAATTTCATTGCGACAATAGTTCTACTTCTTTTCACCTCTTCTCTATCAACGTTTATTTTTGTTCTTAATAGTTGTTTCTCTGGCATATGAGGTGGGTGCTTTAGTTTGTAGTTTCATGTAGAATTTTGTGTTTTGAAAGGGTCTTTAGTCAGGGTGATGGACTTGGCATGGGGCCTATAATTTCTTACTTGATTATTTGTTAATGAATTTCTGAATTCTCCTCTACCAATAAAAGTAAAAGGAAAACAAAAAGTTTAATCGGTTAAAGTCTGGTTTCATTATACTAACCTCAGCACCTAAATCTTGCACTGTTGCATGGAATCTTACATATCCAAATTCAGAAATCCTAACTAAGCTCCAACTAGCAGTACCCTGTCCAAAGAAAACAACAAATGATGATCAATACTAGTATGAAGGGAAGCCAATAAGTTGCATGTTCAATGGGTTTTGATGACCTGAACTTCACTGAAGAATGGGAGGACAATAGGTATGGTGGTTGTTATTTAAGGGCAAGTTATAATGTTATTTAAATAAGTATAAGAAGAATGAAAATATGATATTGGTATATTAGTAAGGGAAGTAATAAGAAATAGAAAATAGTAGCCTAAACTAATCAAAGCCCCAGTAAGTTTTTTTTCACTAAAAGATCAAATTGTATCAAGAAGGAAAAAGGGAAAAACAGGAACAAGAATACACAAGAGATTACAATGGACAACCAAAACAAAGAAATAGATAGAAAAGAAAGGGGAAACCCCCCACCTTTGGCGTAACCATCAGCAGGGTCCCTCTCACTTAACAAACTCAATCAACCCAAAATACGATATCTCGGTCTACCTGGGCATCTACCGAGAGGTCATTCTGAATTGTAAGGGACAAAATCAGTCTTGATGGCAAAGGTTCATTTTTTGCAGCCAAATTTGTGAAATAATCCGCAATTGGATTAACTTCTCTATAGCAATGCAAGAGTTTTCACCTAATGGAAGAAAGATATACATTGGCATAATTCCAGTCTTGTCGAACACACCAAGGGATAGAACCACCATACACCACCACTGTCACTGCTGCAGAATCACATTCAATCCAGAGAGACTGAATACCCAGATATTTTGCAGCCACTATGCCATTCACTAATGCCATGAACTCAGCTTCATAATTGGTTCTATGGCCAAGAAAATTTCCAAAGGCAGAGATTACCCTAGCTTTGAAATCCCTAATGATCCCTCCCTCCCCGTTCGACATGGGTTACCAAACCAACAACTATCCGTGTTCAATTTGAACCAAAGTGAGATAGAAGAAACCCTAAATACTTCCATCACCACTAGGGCTTTCCTAAGAGGAATAGGAATTCCCAGCTTTCTTGAAATCAAAGCCCCAATAAGTTATGCATAACCAACCCAATAATCTACCACTGGCTTAGTCCATCTGTGTAGGTATAAATAAAAGGAGCATACCCGCCAATCACTAGAAAAAGAAACCACCAAAGAAAGAAGATGATACTCATTTACTTACATTAGTTGGGAACGGTTCCAGTGTGAATCCTGCCATACCAATAACTGCATGAACTGGAGCACTGTAATTTGTATTATTATATGTATCAATCCCATTTGCATCTTTTTTAGGCATGGCCTTACAGTTCTTTTGATAAACGGCACATGTTCTTTCATAGTTATGGACATGGCCCCAGAGAACTAGATCCACCTGATTCATGATCACAAATGTATCATATTCTAAATAAACAATGTAGATTTAAAGGTAGAAATTGATATGGTATAAAATTTTCTTTTTCAACCCTTGATCTCATTATTTTTTTAAAGAAACATTATCTTGTTGCATAGGATGCATTTAACTCTTACCTTGTAGTTCATTAGTAAAGGCTCTACAGCTGATACAAAATCTGGATCTACACTTGCAAGTATTCCAGCTTTTTTGGAAGAATACATTGGTCTGTGTCTGCGTGAAGAAATGTTTCAAGAAATAATATTATTTTATAACTTATTCATCCTTCTTGAGATGGATGATGCTAAAAATTTCGTCTAAAACCTATATCTCACAAGATTCATGTAGGCGACCACATGTATAAATCATATATAGCCTAGTAAAAAATGAAAAATAAGCTACTAATATATTTCTTCCATGCAATAAATAATCAATTTTGTCCAAAAAAATTGTAGCATTGATTGAACAATTAGGGGAAAAAATTGGAGCTGGGTAATGTTTTTGGTCATCCTCACCCTGTGAAAATTAACCAAGGAGTCCTTGATCGGTTAACCGAACCCATGTCCATTTCCATCCATTTGTACTGTAACAGATTTTATTTTTGTTAGAGTATGATCAAAAAAGCAGATTTTAAGGATTCCTTAAAACATGATGGATTAGAGATCAGTTTAATTACCTGTTCTGAGTTTGAGCTCCAATTATGCTCTGTAGAAATGACAGTGAAATGAACTGGCCCTTGTTCTATGGAGTACCATGGCTTGTCCTTAGCAATAGTAGGCATAGGAAAATAGGTCTCATAAGCTACTCCACATTCTCCACCTGAGTCCGGAGTATTGTAGACTGATCCGGAGTCGATATAATCTCTCTCATGGTTGCCAATTGCAGTCATGTAGGAAACATGAGATGCTAGAGCACTAATTTGGTGAAGGAAGAAATCCCATTCTACTAAGAAGCCTGTTGCATAGCTGATGTCTCCAATGTGAAAAATGGAGTCTACATTGCCTGATGCAACTTCTTTGGCCATGGCATCTGTCACTGCTATTGATCCTGGCTGTTTATTTAAACAACACAAGTTCAAATAAGAATTTCATCCCCTTCTGCTTAAGATCTGGTCAATTTATTATATAAAGATGAGTTAAATCTTTGTAGCAGAGTTGAAAATTTTCGAGGTTATGACCTGAATGTAGTGCTCAACAGAGGCATCAAGGGGAGCCTTTCCCATGTCCCCAAATGAAATGAATCTGAGCTCAGCTGATCCTCCTGCAGGTGGTGTCGAAAATTTAATTTGATCACTCCAGCCGACTGAATCACTGCAATGAGACATTAAGGTATCTAATCTCAATGAAGATTTGACAGAATAAATTTTCAAAAGAAAAAAAAAAAAAAAAGGCACATTTCTAATTCATTAGGGAGATATCTTCATGGACTGCTAGATTTCTCTCTCTCTCTCTCTCATTGTTTTTTACTAATTACACTTACCTTCCATATCTATAGGAGTAACTTGTTGAAGGTTGAAGTCCGGTCATGAGAGCAGTATGAATGTAGCCAGGGTCATGCCATCCAAAATCTTTGGCCGGGCTTCGTATTTTGCTACCTATATACCAATTTTGAAAAAAAAGAAAAAAGAAAATATAAAACTGTATTATTTATAGTCTGCAATGACTTCCCCCACAACAAAATCAGGAAATATCAAAAATTACAACACCATCTGTTTCCTGAGCTATCGATTATTGTGGTATCTATAGAATGATGGAAAAAATTGGATTCAAATCCTCTCTAGCTGAGTGGTGGTTGGAGAGAGACCAGTGAGGAGAAAGATAGACACAAAATGGGAGAGGGAAAAAGAAACAGGTAAGAAAAAATAAGGGAGAAAAAATAAGAAACAAAAATCAGGAGAAAGAAAGACAGAAAACCGTGGCCGTGGCTGGTCCCTCTCCAGCCGTGAATCCAAAAAACCTTGGCTGCTACCCAAGTTCCTGCTACCAACCAGGAAATGGAATCCAAAGGGCAGTGGTGGAAATACCCTCCTAGGATTCCATTTTCCTGGTGGCTATTGAGGTAGCAATCAAGTTTCGTTTGGGTTACAATATGCATAATTAATTGATTAGATCGAACGAGTTAATTATTTGTAGTTTTACTGGTTTTCGAAGAATCCAATATTAATGCATCAAGAAGCTAACAGAAAAAATATCAAGAAGATAAATCAGATGATTAAAACTAATCAGATAAAATACCATATTTATTTGGGAAAATATTGAGGGATCCTTGATAGAGCATTACCTAATCAGTTGGAGGAAGAAAGTGTTGTAAGGCTTATTTATCTAAGAAATGAAACTAGATGAAGTAGTTGGCATTGTGCTATCAATTGAATTTTAATTGAAAACACAGCTCTTGAGGGGCCAGGTTCACAATAGTATACGGTGTGGAGTGTCAGGTTGGTCAGATAATTTGACCAATTTTGAACCCTAATTGCCTGTCATATGTGTGAATTAGATGAAATCTCTGATAAGGAAAACTTTGCTTGAAAATGGCAATAAGGAAGCTTATGTGGTCATCTTGAATGTGTTTCTATTTCCATATGTACATTAGAAACTTAAGAAGGCTAAAAAACGAAACAGCAGGAAAATCTCTTGTTTCCCAATCTGTTTAATTGGTTATAGACTTGGGTAAGAAGCAAATAGAAGAATCTTACCGAAATCCAAATCTGGAAGATACCATTTTATAACTAGTTTCTCAATCTGTTTATGGTGATAATCAAAGCAAATTGATGCTAAACATTTTATAACTAGTTTTTTCTTTGATGCCATTTATACGGTTAGTCAATGATTCACACAGTTCTTGGTATTTTTTCAGAGTTAAAAACTAAAAAAAATTATGAGAGTTGGAGGAATATTGGAACTTTGTTTCCTTGTTTTATTTATTTAGTAATTATTTTGTTTGGGTATGATAACAATAATAACGCAAAATTTATGAGCACAGTCGTGCATGCACACACAACCCTTAGATGGGCTTGAGGGAGGTGTATTGTAGACCTCATCCCCCATCCAACGAATTCATACATACTCGTGCATGGTGCACGATCGTGCACAAAACCCTTTCCTAATGATAATAAGGGAGAAGTTCCGTGCACGACCGTGCACATAGCTGCTGTAAGGGATACAAAGGAGACACCAAAAACCCTTATCCCTCATCTTCTCTTTTTTTTTTTCTTTCTAGGTCATTGACTACCTAGCAGTCATCAAAAGCCTATAGAGCGGGGGCCATAGGTAGAGGGGGGAGTTAGGGGGTAAAGTGGGACGGACGAAGGTTAGAACACGAGACTTTCTGGGTCATATGCCAGCTGGCAGCACCTTTGAGCTACAAGATCTCGTCTCTCTATTTTTTGTATTATTATTATTATTATTATTATTATTATTATTATTATTATTATTATTTTTATTATTATTATTATTATTATTATTATTATTATTATTATTATTTTAAGTTATTCTAACTCTTATGTTTCTTTCTTGTAATGAAAATCTCCTCTACCAAAATAAGAAAGAACAATGAGTTATTAATGGAAGCCTTCCCTCAAAATTTTACTCCTTAGAGGACAAGGCTAGAATTGAAGGAGGTAAAATGTAGAGGAGGAAAAATAATTATTGCCAAAAAAATAGAAAAAAAAAAGTGAATAAAAGAAGAATGGAAAAAAGATTAAGGACTCACTGCACATATCATTTTGTGTAAAAGTAGTAACTGCTGATGTTTGTGAATTTCCATTCCCAAATTGAACTTGTTGAGGATTTTGGTCTCCACTCACCCATGTTAATCTCATCTGCCACAAGATAAAAACACAAACAATATCATCTAATAATTAGTTCACAGTCACATCATATAGATGTAAATAATCAAGTTTATGAGATCAAGAAAACCCAAATTACCAATTGTCCAGTTGAATCCACGCTTGAGAGATGGCCATACAAAGGGGTATTTGGATTAGCAAAGTTCACAGGGTCTGTTCTTTTTAAAATGCAAGGAGTATCAAATCCCCCAGCGAAGAACACAAACTCTATATCAGTTCTGATGTTAACGACATGAAATGTTAATGAAGCATTGCATGTTTTCACTACACATACGCCAGCAATGTGCTTCTGGCATACGCTCGTTTTGCAACCAAGATAATTTGGATCTTTGCTCACGTATTGAGCCTGTAGTTCAAAAGAATATCCATCAGTTTCATCTAATTAAATTAATTACAATTCATGTGTGGAAATTTCATCTATTTATTCTTCATCCTATATTTTGTTTCTATATAATATCAAATAATGTCTAATTAAAAGTTTGCCATATATTTGCCTTTCCAAAAAAATAAAAAAAATAAAAAATAAAAAAATAAAGAAAAAATAAATAAATAAAAAGACATTTCATAACTAGCATTAAAAATATGCAATATATTTGCTTATCCAAAAAAGAAAAAAAAAGTGCAATTGTAGCATTTAAATAATAAGAAAAAATGAAAGGTGGAAAAGAGAGAGAGAGAGAGAACATATAAGAGCTGAGATTTGAAGGGATGTTGTGGTGGCCAGACTCCACAATGGCAGAGGGAGAAGTAATAAACTTGAAAATTTTGGTATTCATTCAAGAAGCTCGAGTCGAATTTCTAACATACACCATTAATCTAAATATGGAATATTAATTTGTCAAATCACCAGTCCATGTGATAAAAAAGAAGTACTTAGGAAAGTGTTGATGAGATGTTCTTTTAAGGGAACATGAAGAGATATGAATGATAGAAAAAGACATTACAACCATTAGGGAAAAAAAATTGGTAAGAAATATTTTAGGAGCAAAAAGAAATTGAGCTATTGATTCCTACGTAAGCCATCTAATATGAACCCAAATTTTGTGGACAAATGGACCAAAGGTCCATTCCTTACATATCAAATTCCATTTCGAATTGAGTCTTCCAAATGACAAAATAAAGCTTTGAAAAAAAAAAATCTAATATGTACAATACTTGTTGAGTAACATAGGTTTAAAAAAAATCTAATATGTACAATATAGGCTTCCATGGATACAAATGGGGGGCAATTTGTTAAAGTTTGAGTATGAAATTAGTGTGTAGCTAACTTAGACCAAGCCTCCATATCCAATGGACAAAATAGCCACATCATCTCTCCACATGGCACAATGAGGATGGACCTACAATTTTTTTTTTCCTTTGTATTTAAGAAAAATACAAATAAGGGTATAATCAAGTTTTTTTAAAAAACAAAAAGAAAATCTGACTGGATGTTAATAGAAAATGGAAGAATAGCAGGGAAAAAAAAGAAGAAAAAATCAGGGTTTGTTACCTTTACAGGATAATGGCAGAGAAGAGGAAGGCTACTAGTATCTCCAGTCTGAAGGTACATTGCCTCATTCAGAGGACAATCTGTGACACTGCGCACACAGCCAAGAACCCTAAATATTAAACCCCAAAACAAAATCCCAAAGGGAAAAGATGATTAAAATAAGTCTAATTTTCATTTCACTTACTTGGAGTAAGAAGGTGAGATCATGGCAACCCAATCAGAAGATGCAGGTACCAAAACCCCACTAACAGTGACAGTTACATACTGATCATTCGAAAGTCCGGACCCTGCTGCAACTGAACTGATATTGATTTGAAGATATTTATTTGGATCACCACAACTCAATAAAGATCTTCTGTTCAGTACCCGAAAATCTGATATTCCACTGTAACCATCAAATTCCACCATAGAACTGTTAATCCGAAAATATGAAGAAGAAGAAGAAGATGGCGAAGATAAGGATGACAGAGTTCTTGCTGATGATGACCCAAACATGAAAAGAAATAAGAACAATAAAGAAGCGAAATTCCAAGATAGAAGAGAATTATTCATGGTTTTGAAAGAAGAAGACATTGGAAGATGGAAAATGTTAAGGTTGTTATTTATAGATATATAAAGGTTAGTTTTTTTTTGAGTCCCTTAAAAAATGGCATGATTCTTGCGTTTGGTAAGGAACAACGTTTTGTGTTATAATCAGAATGTTTCATTTCTGTGTTAGGAAACTGATTTTTATCTAAAAATGGTGTTTTTTCTATGTGCGTTACATACCATACACACCATACAGGAAGTGGTTGACTGGTTAGTAGTGGTAAAAGTGGTAGGAGTGTTGCAGTTATAACTAAGGAGTTATAGACAGTTCCAATCTCATATATGGCCCCATTTAATAGTTTAATAGAATGGAAAGGATAATAATTGTTTTCCCTTGCAAATTCTCTATTGAGAATAGAGGCTCAGACTACCTCCAAATTAAGCCAATTAAATCCCTATTTTCTCTCCTTCATATTGTCTTTACTTTTTTCAAGATAGCAAAGAGAGTTAAAACCGTGCACATACCATTTGTAAACTTGTTTCAGAAACGATTTCATAAATAGACAATAAGACCAAATAAAACTGTGAACTAAACTGTTCCAATGATCTCGGTAACTTCAGTTCCATCCCAAAGGACAGTGGCTATTCAGCTGCGATCACATTCAGAATCTCAAGTGCTTTGTTCTTAAAAATATTTGAGTCTAATAAAACGAGAGGTGATGATAATTTCTTGTAAGACATATAAAGATGATGATTACCAAATGCAACCAAATTGTCATGGATATTGATACACATATTCACAATTAATACATAGTTTATAGTTTTCAAAGCCTTGTTTTGTTCATCAAACTAAAAATTTAAGTAACGGGTATCTTCTCTAACTAACAGTAACTGTTACACATTGGTTGAAAGTCAAGAACCTCCAACACTCTGTTAATGCTCTAAGGTGCAATAGTGGAAAGCTGCCATTGTATATTTGAGAGAAGGTTCTTTGAGTAAACTGGGTAAAATACACAAGAAAAATCATGACGATTGATATACAAGGGACGTTGAGGAGAGAGATAGAGATAGAGAACGCTGCCATATCCTACGGCACCATTTGCTCAGAGAACTAATTTTCTCCTACTTTAATTCATTTTTACTATATTTTTAGGATTGTACGATCTAATTGTTCATCAATTTTTGAGAACTAGATAAACTGCCATGTGGCATTCAAGTTGTTGAAGCATCATAACAGCATAGTGATTGTTGTCCAGTACATTAATGAGGTTTTTTCCAACTTCACAAAAAATAACCTCACAAGTTGGTCTTTACCGTACCAAATGGGATCCTAGGCATAGGAATAGAAGGGGGGAAAATGACATATTTTTTGAATAAATGTTTTTTATATGGTCAACCTAAAAAGCTTACTTAGTCAGCCTTTATAAATCTGCAATGTGGTAGATGAAATGAGGTCAAATTTTTGTAGACAAGTAGACTAGTAGACTCTTGTTCACATTTTAAATTTCAATGAGTTTGTCAAGTGATTAAATAGAATTTTGAAAATCTACGAGCATGAGAGAAGAATAAAAGAGGAATGCATGCCAATACTTATGAGGATATTTGGTTGAATTAGACTTTGAAATTATGGCGAAGTCGCCAATATATATAAACCGCTTGCTCTCTATCTAACACTTAGATGGATAGAAAGATCCCATTATTGGACAATATTTATATTTGTAGGGGAAACCAAGTAGGGAACAACATAATCCAGTATCAAGCTACAGTATAACTTCAAAGGGGATAGAGTCCCACATTTGCTGATATGTTCTTGACCTCTTAGACCATCGTCCTAATTTCCTTTCCATTCAATCGTGAAAGATAATTGCTTGGAAGGTGGGAATCCAATCATGATAGATATTTAAACTACTTTGAGCATGTACCTGGGGCATTCAATATAAATTCATTGTTTGTAATGATTGGCTATTGAGTGGATGTTCAGTAGGAGTTCACATATTTTGCAACAAACAGTGAGGTGCGATGAGCATCGGACAGCTAAGAGCATCTAAGTACGCACCCCAAAGAATTTTCAATCACCCGATGCTTACTGCACTAATACAGCGGTTGCAAACGATTTTCACACACTCAGTAAAGGAGGTTATAACTTGTAGTGGGTGGGTGTTCAATATAAGCCCATCTTCTATCCTTCTTTCCTTTACTTTTTTGTTCTTTTTTTTTTTTTTTTTTTTTTTTCTTTACTGTTTTCTCTGGTTCTTTCTTCTTTTTTTCATCTCTTTTCTTTACTTCTTACCTTTTCTTTTTCTATAATATATATATATATATATATATAACA
>NC_056570.1:30002010-30041832 GCF_013358625.1 Macadamia integrifolia | reverse complement strand
AAAAAAAAAAAAAAAAAAACAAGCCCATTCATCCTCTCACTGTTTTTGGTAAGTAATTCTTAATAATAATTATCTCTCTCTCTCAACGTGTAGGATAAAAGGTAAGCAATTCTTAGAACAATTATGGAGATATTATAAAGGTAAATATAGAGAGAGATACACCAAAAAAAAAAAACCCCACTAAACGTGGAGGAGAAAAAGGAAGTAAAACTCTCTATAATTCTCTATAATTATTATTAGTAATAATAATAATAAATTCACTATAATAATAATAATTATTATTATTATTATTATTAAACTCACTATAATTCTCTCTCTCTCTCTCTCTCTCTCTCTCTCTCTCTCGCTAAAAGTGGAGGAGAAAGGGAGAGAGTGTGGAGAGAAATAGAGAAAATTATGGAGAATGGGGAGGGAATGAACAATTATGGAGATATTAAAAAGGTAAATATGGTGAGAGATATACTAAAAAAAAAAAAAACTCACTTATCTTCTCACCCCTCAAAATAGAAGATGATAAAAATTAATAATAAACTCTCTATAAATCCTTCACCCTCTCTCCCTAAACGTGGAGGAGAAAGGGGAGTAATAATTAATTATAATTATTAAGCATCAGGTTTCCAACAAAACCGTCGGTTTTTAGCCTCAGAATCTCTTACTCTTCTCCTATAAATATCGCTTTCCCTTTTTTCCTGGTATTTTTGGATTTCTTCTTCAGATTCTGGTTTTGTTCTTCATGGTGGAACAAGAGCTTTAATGCTTCTTCTTCCGTTTTTTCTTTCTTTCAGTGTTTTTGAAAAAGCTCTGAAAATCACAAAGAAATTGCTTTCTTACTTTCTTCTTTGATTATTGCGTACTTGCATGCTTTTTCTCTATTGTGTAGAAACTTGCATTTTCAGATTGATTCATAATTGAAGCATTTCTGGATCGAGATATTCACTTAGAAACTAGATTTTATTGCTTCTGGTTCATTTGCGGTAGAAATTTTAGTTGGATCGAACATTATGGTCTTAGTCTCTCAGGTTCTTCCCGTTCATGGAAGTAGATTAACTCTGAAGAAAGCCCTTGTTACTGATGTGACTATTTTTGTTTACAGTTCCAATTTACAAGTATTTATGTATTTTCATCTCTAATTTTTGTATTTTCTTGGATGTAGGGAGGAACTTCATGTTTCTTGTATCTGAAGATTTGGATAGAGGACTAACAAGATTTGATTTTTTCTTATTCTGAGATCCCCTGAATAATTGAGAAATGGACAAAGAATTATTATGTTAGTGGTAATATATATTTCTGGTATCTGGTTATTGACGTTTTTAATAGTTGCATTAATCAGATTTTTGAAACTCTTAGCATTCTCAAAGGTCATGAAGAAATATGATAAGGTTCTACATAATTGACAAAAATTTCACTCTTGTTTATGTCAAGTTTTCAATGCAATAAGTTTCTATAGTGATAAAACAAAATGAACCTCTAAACTTCCCCTGTAGACCTTCCCATTATGTAATTTGAAATCAAGAATTGTCTCATTTTCTTATTCATTGGTTAATTTTTATTTTTAGATTACTTTAAAATGGGAAGCAAGGGCTTACCTAAATTTGGTTGACAACTCCTATCTTGAAAGCTCCGATGGGGATAGTCCAAAATATTTAATTAGATATTGAGATCATATGACAATTTGTACTGCGTATTGGAGAATCTCCATTTGCGAAGAGATACTAGCAACTTTCGAGCATGCCTCTGGCTCAACTTGATGAAAATATCATTAGTTGGATTCTTGATATTTTTTAGTTTAGAATAAAAACACTAATTTTATATACCTTTTTGTACTTGAATGATCAGTTGGTATCTTCCCACAAGTGCTAGATGGAAAGAAGCACATCAGCTCATTCTCTTATCGTACATAAATAAATTGAAAGGTTTTTTTTTATATATAAAGTCTCCTCAATCTCTTTAGGCATTGACGCTGAGAAATCAAGCATTGCATATTTTAGACTTGAGAACTGGAGGAGAAATGCAGTGAATGAAGAATGAGGACATTAGTATTCAATTCCAAAATGGATTGTAACAATTTGGACTATAAAACCCAACTACGTTCTCTGGAAGCAAACATGTCTAAGACACATATTGGATTATGTCTTAGTGGCATCAACCAGTCTAAGAGATAGGCAGGTGAGTATGTGGGCACAAACCATTGAAAGCTGAAAGCAAGGGCCTAAACGTACAAAGTTAATGCAAGAACGTAAATTTATCGCAGTCTAAGAGAAAATCAGGAACCTTATTAAGTTCAAGTTCCTCCTTAGAAAGAAGTCTAGATCAACCTCTTCAACTCCTTCTATGGCAGCAAAATGTATCCAGTCCTCAACTTGTGTAGGACCCTTTGTCTTGGATCAAAGAATAGTTCGAATCTATATACTCTAGTGTCTACACGGAAATTCAGAACCGATCAACCATTCTATCGAACTCCTCTAGGCTCCAACCTTGCGGGAAGTTCTGGCCAAAGAATAAACCATGAATTATAGAATCCTGTAGATAGAACTCCCATCTAGATTCTCCTCTATTAATTAATAATTATTCAAATATTACAATCTCAAATTCACTCTCTCAATCTTACTCTACCCATTAAGATTGTTGGGAAATGCCATGTGATTTCATTTTTTTTTGTCACTCAATGTTGCTGCTGCAAAGGTTTCCTCTCAATTTCTCTTTGTTAGATCCCCACCAACACCCACACCACCTTCTCCATCTCTCTTTGTTGCCTCTGCTTTCACCTTCCGCTCCTACAAGCAAGGTTGGTATTATTATTGTCTCAGCTTTAATCCTTTAGGAGAAATATATGTTTTTAAATAATAAAACTAACACTTGAATGTAAAAACTCTAAAAAATTTGAATTTTATATCTAAATATTTAACCAAACGTGCATTTGCATGTGCAAGTTTACTAGTGTATATATATATATATATATATAGTAAAAGGACACGTGGCTGAGAGAGAGAGAAAGATGTATTTCTATCATATATGATATTCATTGAAGCAATTAATAATTTAAGATGACTATTAAATTTCAAATAATGATAGACAATTACAACATATTTTTAGACAATCAATGGTAAGAGAGAGGCCTCTCTTCAGTAAAATGTCTCTCTGTCTCTCTCTCTAAGAGATTTAGTTACAAGCTATCGAGGATGGGTTCTTTAGTTTAGGAACCTTGAATATGGATGAAAACAATCTTGGAGTCTCTGAAGAGGGAACGACATTGACACACTTTCTTTTTAAGCTCTTTCTATAGCCTTGGTTACAACCAGAGAAATCTGGAGTTCAGAAGCTTGTTAACGATAAAGAGTCCTAAGTTCCCAACAGCCACCGCTTAATTGGAGATTCAATTGAGCACGTAGGACTTACATTAGATGCTCTAATAATTTTTAATGGACAAACTTTTTCTACTGGATGCATGTGATTGCCTCTAGAACTGTCTGAAAAAAGAAATGGCTAAAAAGGGATTCCTTCAACATTGGATATCTGTAACAAAGTGACCCCAAATTTCCAAGTAAAAGAATCTATGAAAGAAAGAGTTGAGATTATCAAGAAAACCATTAATACCAAGAATTAATATGTTCTGCAAGTCTTTCAATCATGTTCAATTGATTTTTTATTGTTGTGATATGCTTTCTTACATGAAAGCATTACATTGTTGTTTTTATAAACTTTATAAGAAAATCATTTTTGATTACACAATGATGAAATTGGTGATATGTAATAATTATAATTAATGACCCTCATTTCTCCTCCATGTTTAGAGAGAGTGAGTGAGAGAAAGAGAATTATAGAGAGAAAATACCCCTTTCCTCCACGTTTAGATTTTGTAAGGAATGGAATGAGAGATTTTAGAAGTGTTTTTTTTTTTTATGGTATATCTCTCTCTCAATATTTACCTTTTCAATATTTTCATAATTATTTATAATTCTCTCTATGGAGAATCTCCCTCCATTGTGCTCCACGGTTTTTTCTCCAAAGTGGATGTGAGAGAGAGAGAGAGAGAGAGAGAGAGAGAGAGAGAGAGAGAGAGAGAGATTTAAGGAGGAATATTATATGTCTTTTTTTAAATCCTTTTTAGTATTCAATTAATTAATAATTATAATTAATTATTACTCTCTCTTTTCTCCTACACATTTAGAGAGAGAGAGTAAGAATTATTACTAATAAATAAAATAAGAAACGTATCAAAAAATTAATAAATACATGGGGGGAGAGCGATTCTATTTCCTAATGAAGGAGAGGGAAGCGTTTATTTACTAATAAATAGGATAAGAGAAAGATTAAGTGCAAATATTCTGAGATATTGTTGTAAGAGACAAAAAATTGAAAAATCCTGTGATATTGTAGTTGATTTTTTTGTCTTCTCTGTGGTATATATAAGGAAGAATTCCATACAGTAAAAACCTTTAAAGTAGATGAAAGATCATTGAAAGATACCGTTTTTATGCAATAAATCTCTCCATAATTTTGTACCTATTTTTTTTTATCCCTTTAATTTGTAATAATTTTAATCAATGACACTCATTTCTCCTCCATGTTTAGAGAGAGTGAGTGAGAGAAAGAGAATTATAGAGAGAAAATACCCCTTTCCTCCACGTTTAGATTTTGTAAGGGATGGAATGAAAGATTTTAGGAGTGGTTTTTTTTTTTATATTTTTTTTTATGGTATATCTATCTCTCTATATTTATCTTTTTAATATTTTCATAATTATTTATAATTCTCTCTATGGAGAATCTCCCTCCATTGTGCTCCACGTTTTTTTCTTTCAAAGAGGATGAGAGAGAGAGAGAGAGAGAGAGAGAGAGAGAGAGAGATAAGGAGGAATATTATATGCCTTTTTTTAATCCTTTTTAGTATTTAATTAATTAATAATTATAATTAATTATTACTTTCTCCTTTCTCCTCCACGTTTAGAGAGAGAGAGAGAGAGAGTAAGAATTATATAGTTTATTATTATTTGTTTTATCTTCCATTTTGAGGGGTGAGAGGATGAGTGGGTTTAGGGTTTATAATTATATGCCTTTTTAATACTCCACTCTCCCCCTTTCTCCTCCACGTTTAGAGAGGGAGAGAGTGAGAATTATAGAGTTTATTATTATTATTTGGTTTATCTTCCATTTTTAGGGGTGAGAGGATGAGTGGGTTTAGGGTTTATAATTATATGCCTTTTTAATACTTAATAATTATAATTATATGCCTTTTTAATACTCCACTCTCCCCCTTTCTCCTCTACGTTTAGAGAGAGAGAGAGAGAGAGAGAGAGAAAGAATTGTAGAGAGTTTATTATGATATTTGTTTCATATTCCATTTTGAGGGGTTTTTGGTCATTTGGGGATTTTTCTCTGGTGTTTTTTGGTCATTTGGGAATTTTTTTGGTAGATTTAAATGGTTTTTTTGTCATTTTGAAAAAGTATACCAAAGACAGGGAGTACGTACTTTTATATAGTAGTATGATATATATATATATATATATATTTTCCTTTATTTTGTTCAGTTTTCACTTTATTTTCTTTTGTTGTCTTTAATTTTCTTTCTTCTATTCTTCACCAATTGCTTTAAAGTGTTCTTGCTGGCCACCGGTAGTGGTTTTTTTCACTCTCCCTACTTGATTCAACTCTATTTCTCATTTATCAGGTTTGATCCCATTGTTCTTCCTCCTTAATCCCTCCACTATTATTCTTCTTCTTTGCTTATTACATCCTTTCTCTTTTCTTTATTCTATTTTTTCTCCTGTTATTCTGGTTATTATCCCCCTTTTCCCCTGCTACAGCCGTACCTATGGATTGGATAGGAATTGATAGAACTGGTTTACCACCAGACCTAGTTTCAGTCCTTGCATGATATTATCTTGCTTGTTGTTCTTTAAGCTTGAAGAATTGATTCAGTAGCTCCAAGAGTTGGGAAACCTTTACCTTAAATTTTGTTTGGATTGTTTACAAGAGAGATAACTCACCTGAAACCATTTCAGGTCCTAGTGCAGGTTTGGGAACTCATTTAAGGAGGAAGAAGAAGATACATACTTTTTATATTTGCAAGTAAGTTTAGTCTCTTATAAAATTACATAAAAGCCTTCTCTTCTGAATTTTGTTCTTACTCAGCTCCTTCTTTATGAAATCCCAGTTTGGTCCTTTCTCTGTTAATTTAATATCTATTCTATCCTATGGTCTTTTTGCGCTACCCAATAAGGCAATGGCTGTTACAAAAATAAATAAATAAATAAATAAGGCAATGACTCCCCAAATAAATGTTGAGAGACCCCACAACATTTATACTTTATCATTGGACCAAAGCATCCTTTTTAAATATTTACAAACTGTCACCACTTTAATTTGAGTTATTGTCACCGGTGGACCCATAGAGATTCAAATTTAAGGGTTTAAGAACCCAAAATTGCATTACTCTCCCTTATATTTTCGGTTTATGTTTTATGGGAAGTAGAGCTACAAGGTAATTTTATCAAGTCAATCCTATATGCCTATTTGTTCTGTATTTTATTTTCTTATGGTAAGTAGATCTATGCAATTGTCCCTTTTATTAATAATTTTTGAAAGATTGGATTTATAAAAATTAAGACTCGTTTCACTCAGATCCTAAAAAATATAGCCATGTACTCATGTTTCCCAATTGCCTATGGGGATTTGCTAAGATAAGGGACTCATGGGGCCGGCAAGGGTGTTCGTTGGGCTATACTTATTACTGGCTACCAAACTACTATTATTTGTAAAGAATGTGGAGGATAAGAGGGTTGAACCAACAACCTTACCTTGGACTTATGCTAGAACCTAACTGCATAGCATCCTCCCACTGAGCTAAAAAGCTCATCCCCACACTTGTGATATTGCGGTATATGGTTGTCTAAAAGATCAAATGGGCAGCAAATGTGGCTAGTTAATTAGGCTATGAGAGTAATACACTGTTGCTGTTGATCATAGTCAAAATGAATACTGCAGTATCCATTGATGTACATCAAGAAAATGAATGTGGTTTCCATTAGATTTTAATTGAAAATACAACATTTCAAATTTATTTACAACAAGACAATGAATGTATCACCTCTCTCTCCTATAGAAAAGCACACATAAGCCCAATAGTCTTAGAGTGGAAAAAGAAGAAAAGGAAAGAAGAAGGCCTCTTCGTCACATGTTACATCAGTGCTGGTCAATGAGGGAACACATAAGGTATCAACAGGGGATGGGTATTTTGTATCACATGCAGGCCTTTTCTTTACTCATCTATGTTTCAACATAGGGGCCACGCAATCAAGTAACTTTCTTTTTTGGAAAAGAAAAATCTAACCCAACCCCTTAGTTATATTGAGTTGTGCCACTCTCTAGGTTAAGATAAATCCATCAAGTGCGCATCAGTACTATGGCATATCAAGTGTTTTATATTTTGATAAACGCATGTCAAGTGTTTGGTTGTTTTTTAGATTCAAAATTCAGGTAAGAAATGACAAATATAAAATCAACATTTCTATTAGTAAATTTTGTGAAAATATCGATCAATCCGTAAACGAGGATGAATTATAGTAATTTGTTCCAACTCGAGACATATACAGAGACAAGGGTAATCTTGACCTTGTTTAGAAGCCCAACTATGTTTTATTTAAGAAACGCTTCTTTTTTTTTTTTTTTTAAATAAAAAATGAAACGCATGTTAAGTGCTATATATTCTAGTAAGTGACTTCTCAAATTCTACCAAGAAAATAAGAGACATTTCAAATCTGAGATCTTATTTCAACATACGGCCCATCAATTATTATTTTTCAATGATTGAAATTTATCTCCACAACCGTTGAATATTCAGTTAATTTTATATCTCTAAATGAAAAAAAAAAAATTTTGATTTTTTTTTAAATTTGATACAGTAAAGAGACGGTGAACAAAATTTAAGTAACAATTAAATTACTACATATATGGTAGATAGTAGGATCAATTTAACAGGTGCTTTGCATTGACCTATGAAATTATAGTCTTCTACCATTGATAGATTATGCCTTTTTTTTTTTTTTTTTTTTTAGGTAAATAAAACTTAGATTACTTGACATTTTGAAAAAAATTACGGTTAAAGTATTCAATGTTTCATATATTATATTTGAGGTATCTAAACAAGGATAGAATTCCAAAAAAATAAAAATTATGGGCATATAGAATTCCCTCCAACTCCCATATATAATTTTGGATGTTGGAAGGAATATTATGGGAAACTTGTTAAATAGGGAGTATTTAAGACATTTTATAACGGTGCTATCGTTATTGGGCGGCGACGTCTATTTGGGTTTTAAGCGGGGATTGTGGGATCTACTTTACTCTTTTTCAAATTTACTCTTGTGTACTCTCCGCAACTCCCACCCCAAGAGAGAGAGAGAGAGAGAGAGAGAGAGAGAGAGAGAGAGAGAGAGAGAGAGAGAGAGATCTTGCTCTTCTCAATTCAGCCGACGTGACATTGGGTTCAATTTTGAATAACTTCCTTATTCAAAATAAGGAAGAACTATCGAAGCTACACTGACTATCAAAGGATGTCAATTTAGAACAGAAAATAAGACCGGCCATTTAAAACTAAATCATAACAAACCAAACTAAATACGTTCGGTATTGGTTTTAAAAGTTGGGATATTATATTTTGGGTTTGGTTGGGTCCAATTTAATGGCTAAACCATTGAGTCAAACTTAATACCTATTTTCGAACCGAATGGGGAACTGAGTAAAATTATATTCTATTTTACTATTTCAATCGGATGACAAATTCTGTTCCTTTTTAATGCTCAATTAAAATGTATGGTGGATTATCCTAATAAGAAATCAAAACTGTAACTGAATTGAACCGAATCAGTTCAATTTTGATTTTAAAATGTGTACCTATTCTTGCTTCAGTTGATTTTGATTTTTTGCATTCTATATCTTGAACCGAAATCAAACCGATTGACACCCTTATAGTCCCTATATTACTATTTA
Source organism: Macadamia integrifolia (assembly GCF_013358625.1). Lineage (NCBI taxonomy): Eukaryota > Viridiplantae > Streptophyta > Magnoliopsida > Proteales > Proteaceae > Macadamia > Macadamia integrifolia. The sequence goes on along the minus strand of NC_056570.1, from coordinate 30,032,847 downwards.
TTCCTCATGTGTCCCCTGTGTACCACGGTCTAAGAGATCACGAAACCCTTCCCCTTTATTTATTTAATTTTTAGAATATGAAAAGAAGTTTTATCTGATTTAGATTGAAGATATTAATTTGAAGAATCCAAAATGGATTGATCCGCTTGAATTGACAATCTCAATAGGGGAATATATACAATCATTGACATCTATCTATCCTAATTTCTATGTATATGGAAGATACAGTGTTGAGAATTTACATTAATGGAATGTTGGTGGAGAGATAAGGATGATGTGGAAAGATAAGGGCGGTAAGAGAAGGAGTTGGGTTGGGGATGCATAGTAAGGAGAAGTGATCTGATTCAAATTGAATGAGCTAAAATAGCAAGGGGGCATGCCTAAAATGACCATAAGATTAAGAGTATTGAGGAAAAACATGCATAGTTTTGATCCTGTCCAAAGTATTACCTTAAATAGAGCTGATTGAAATATAATGATCCATGTAACTATCCCTATTTGGCTGAGATTGTTTGGAATTGCTGTTTTTGTGTTATTTTCGTTTTAGTTTCATTTTTCTATTTTGCCTTTCCATAAATGCACTTACCCGACCCATTAAGTTGAGGTAAAACTAAGTTTGTTGTATGAAAAATTTATAATTAAATTCTCACATTAACTACCCCGCCACCCAAGTGAAAGAGATTTGATCCCTAGGCTTGGCAACAATCAGCTCCACTGCTCGCATCTTCAAACCAAAGAATTAAAATGTATTGGGATCGATATCAGTCATGTCCATAGTTACTAAATTCGTGTATAATGCATCGATTTTTGTCATATCCGAACGTTTTAATCAAAAAGTCATAATTTGGCATATCAATTCAAAAAAATCTGTATTATGCGTGCATTTCATAGGTACCTGCATTATACGTATTTTACGTTTTATATTTATTAATAAGTTTATTTTGGGTAAAAAATAATAAAATAAAAAAACTCAACCCCAAAAGTCAAAATGACACTTCTCCCTTTTTGTAGGTTTCTTGATTTTGAGAAAAAATGTGGATAACATGTGTCTCCCTTTCTTAATTTATTAATTCCAACCCCTCTTTCTATATTGCCGCTTCCTCTCTTTTTTATTACCTATAACATCTATTTAACTTTATTTCAAGCTTATCCTAGATCCATTAATCAAGAACCTTATGTGTCCACCCTGTTTTTCCTATCCATTAGCTTATTAAGTCTACTTAATTATAATTTTACCACACAATTTAAAATCTTACTTTAATTACGAATCTACTGTTGGTTATTACGATTGAACTATCAAATATCTTTATTGGACCTATATGCGATCTGATTCTGATTTTAGAATCCGAATCCGCATCAGTAGGGATTGCTATGGATTTTCTTGTTTGATAAGATAATATCAATGATGATATTTTAATTTGTAAAATGATTACCTACATGCTATTATTATTATTTGAACAAATATATGCTATTAATTATTTTCTAAGATAGAAAGTGGTTGATGGATCACGTCTCAACATTGACCATGATAGACATGATTAAACTTAATTAATATTAAATGTAAAAAAAAAAAAAAAAAAAAAAAAAAGATCCCCAATTGAAAAACTAGATTGGATTTAGGTGTTCATGAGAATATGAAATCTTTTAATTTAGTTATAAACAATTAGTTTTAGTTCATTCTTAATACCAAAATAAACCCGAATTTTTTGCATAGCAATTTTATTAAACATGTACCGTATCATTGCAATACGAGTATTATTGAGCTAAATTTCTGAAAAAGTATTATTTCCATATGGCCCGTTTAATTGCTATATATATCCATTTCCGAACTTACTAACTATGGTCATGTCTAATACTGATATCAATAATTTAAACCATTTTTCCCTCAGTACATATCAATACACCGCATCACTATTGGTATCGTAGATACCGCCAATACGATACAGATACCAATATTGATAGAGTCTAAATTGTCTGCAGTGAACAGTGAGGTGTAATAAGTATCCAATGGCTGAGAGAATCCGACCATACACTCCAGCCATTAGATGCTTACTGCACCTCACCGCATCACTACAGAAGATTTTGACGCATATTAGCACCTTGAAGTCACATGGATTCACTTTAAAATGGGCTTTCCAAGCTTGGACTGCCCAAGAGACCTTCCATTTGGTGTCTCACATACTTAGGCCCAGAGCACAGCCTAGATGAAGCCCAATGAGGCCCAGTATCATACATGCCTTTTAATCCTTCGGTTGACCGTTGGCTACGCCTATTTCGCCGATACACCCCTTACTTTCATATCTTTAAAAGGACTCTAAATCGATTTTTTCTTCATTTTCATATTTTTTTTTTTTTTTTTTTTGATAATAAGGACTCTAAATCAGGACATTACAGAAGAGACTAATAATCCTAATCCGACTAAAATTTAAAAAAAGCTTGAATTAGGAGATTAATTGTTCTCTGCAACTTATAAAAGAGAACCCTTTGAACCCATTTGTTTCAGTCAATTCATCTTTGCAATCATGAAGTTTCTATTCCTTCTTTTTCTTTCTCTTTCTCTTTCTCTTTTCTTCTTTGTTGGGTTATCATCATCATCATCATCAGCTACCTCTGTTCAATTCATCAACTCCACATCCAAACTCCATGGACACAATATATCAGATTTCAAGGTATTGAATAGAAAAAGATTGTTGGAGTGTTCAGATCAGAATCAGAATCAGAATCATCAAAACATTCAAATCAGTGTAACCTCAAAATCTGGATCTGGGTTACTTGTGAATGATGATTATGTGAAAGTTACAGTTACTGGGGTTTCAAATCCTTCAGGAAAAGATTGGATTGCCATGATTACACCTTCTCATCCTGATAATAAAGCAGTGAAATCTTGTCCTGATATTGGAAGCAACTATTTTTTGAATGGTGATACAAGCGATCTTCCTCTTCTTTGCCATTATCCTGTCAAGGTTTGTAATCTTATTAATTAATTTCAAAAGGGTATCTATATAATAGAAAAAAAATGAATTAATTGTTTTTGTTTTTTTTTTTCTGAAATTGGGTTGCAGGGACAGTACATGAGTCAAGATCCAAACTATTTGAATTGCAAGAAGGGAGGAAGGAATAGTAGTTGCAGTGGGACATTGAGTTTCCATGTTGTGAACTTTAGAACTGATATGGAGTTTGTGTTATTTAGTGGAGGATTACAAAACCCTTGCTTCATTAAACGGTCTGGTCCTATTGGGTTTGCTAATCCCAGGGCTCCTTTGTTTGGTCATCTTTCCAGTGTAGATTCCACTGGAAAATCGGTAATTTTTTTTTTTAATCTTAAAAGTTATTTTATTTTATTGGGTTTGTTAATGAGAGGTTGATGGATAGATATGTTTTGGTTGGCAGATGAGATTGACATGGGTTAGTGGAGATAAAACACCTCAACAAGTTAAGTATGGAGATGGAAAATCCCACACATCACTAATTGCCACAGCACAAGTTTCTACTTTTCCCCAAAAAGATATGTGCAATGGTGAGTTCTAATATTCTCTCTCTCTCTCTCTCTCTCTTCATACAAATACGAATAATAGTTGATCAGGGTTTTTCATATGATTCGTCTTTTTTGAAACATGATGAGTTGAGCAAGTTAAACTTGGTCATGTCGAGTCATATTCTTTTTTTAATATCTTTGTTCTTCTTTTTCTTCAAGTGAAAAAGGATCAAAAGGCTATAATTGCTTCATAGATGAGAAGGAAAAAATGAACATATTGAAAACAACAAACAAAAATTTTCAGATTTTGTTTAAATGCAAATAAATTTATAATTCATAAATTAAAAAAAAATCAAATTAATAATAATTTGGATTAATTCTGATTTGGTCTAATTATTTCTTAAATTTAGATGAGTCTTTATATATATAAATATATAAATATATATATATATATATAACCGTGATCAGGTTCTATGTTTTTTTATTAAAAAAAATTCGAATGACTTATATGATTCAAAATCTGGTTTTCTAATTATAAAAGTTTTTTTTTATATGAAAAATGTTTCATAAATTTGTAGATAAATAGAGTTTGTCATGCTTCTTGGGTTGTGGGGACTCTGCTTTATTTTGGACTCCGCGTGGAGCCTAGTGTGACCACCGGCTGTGTCCTTATTTAAGAAGGTCGGATGGGGTTTAAAGCTTTAGGCAACAACCCACGTCTCATGGCTTGACTCTTTAAATAGGGGATGGGACCTACGTCTAGATGGGTCCAGGTTGGCACTAAAGAAAAAGCAATGGTGGAAGGATCACTTTATCCTCAGTGCTACTAGCACTAAACAATGAGAGTTTAAGATCTTTGGATGATGTAAGGAGTCGATTATTTTCTCTTAGTTGGGCAAAAATTTTTCTTCACCAGCTAAGAGAGGAAAATCCCCTTCATCATTGATGATGTAATCACAAACTCTCACCCATTATTTTTTGTGATCGAAAGAATTTTCTTGCCTTCACAATTCGATGGTATCTATGCCAATTCTTTTTTCACTATGGAGGACGAAAAACTTTCTTCTTTTATTTTATTATCATTTTTTCCCTTACAAAAACTTTTGATTTGATGAATCCCAATCAAATGTTGGAGCCCTCTATATCACTATATGCCTGACCCTGGGATCACTCAACATTTTTCCAGCAAAGAATTATCATGATCTAATAAGTTTTGGGGGGATGTTGCAGGTCACATAGGTTGGTCACATCTCCCCATCAACTTGTCATATGACAATGAGGGTGGGTCTAAGTGATAAGACCACTAAAGCATATTCCCCTAGTGCATCATGTATGCAGCAATAAAGACTTCTAATTTGGAGAACTTTTAAACTCACATTTTTACCACTTCCCATGTTTTTGTTTTGGAGTGAAGTTAGAACTCTTTTAGGGGTGTGGGGTCCCTATCACATAGCCCATCTTCATTTTTCCATGTGTACCATGTTGAATGGTAGTTAGTAATGGTGATGAAATATCACCAACACTAGTTATGTTTAGTTTTCTCCTATGATATCAGTGAAAGCCAAACCAAACCCACAGTACTGTCTTCATAACTATTAAAAAGGACATGTGATGAAATAATGAAGTATTACACAGCTGGGAAGTGTCATGCTTAAAGAACTATTTTGCAGAGTGTCTACCTCTTATATCCCAAAATTCCTTCATAAGTTAATCCAATAAAATAAATAAATACTTGTAATCGTGGTTTGAAGTATCTCCGATATGATGATCAATATCAATACTTTAATTAAAAAAAATCACAAAGACATCAATTTTTCCAAGAAGTAATATGTTTGATTGTTCTTAAAACTTGGTAGGTGATACTGGTGGATCTGAATGCCCAGCCTCTGATTTTGGTTGGCATCACCCTGGCTACATTCACTCTGCTGTGATGATTGGTCTCAAACCTTCAACCACTTATTTTTATAGCTATGGAAGGTATCCCCTTCTCACCTTTTACCACATATATTTACAAGAATAAGAGTCTTTTTTTCACTGTGACTATAATGCTGCCTTATATCAATATCAATTATTAGAGCTGACAGTACTTGATAATCTCATATAGCTGAAACTCATTATATGCAGTGGTTCAGCTGGTTGGAGCAACCAAACCAAATTTCATACTCCCCCAGCTGGAGGTTCACATAAGCTCAAATTCGTAGCGTATGGAGACATGGGAAAGGCCCCCCTTGATCTATCAACTGAGCACTACATTCAGGTGGTAACCTCAAACACATTAATTTAGAGCATAGGGGTCATATCAATCTATAGATCATAATAGTAAAAGACTAACTCATGTATTCATCTTTGTAAGAAAAATGTCTAACAAAGAACCAAAATCACTGGAAAGATGAGATATTGAACTCAAATTGTTGTTCTGTGAAATATACAGCCAGGTTCAATATCAGTAATTAAAGCTATATCTAAGGAAGTTGAGAAAGGCAAAGTTGACTCAATCTTCCACATTGGAGATATTAGCTATGCCACTGGCTTCTTAGTAGAATGGGATTACTTTCTTCAACAAATCTCACCTGTGGCATCTCATGTTCCCTACATGACTGCAATTGGAAACCATGAGAGGTATTTTCAATTGTCGTGATCTCATCTGTTGACATTTTCGCGTTCCTCATTTATCGAATTCATGCTAATCTGCGGTCTATGTTAACATTTAATTTAGATTAAAATCTGTGATATGATGCCTTTCTGTATGAAATTTTGCAGAGATTACCCAGACTCTGGATCAGTTTATGGCCTCTGGGACTCTGGTGGTGAATCTGGAGTTCCTTATGAGACTTATTTTCAAATGCCCACAGCCACAAAGGACAAGCCATGGTACTCTATAGAGCAAGGGCCTGTTCATTTCACTGTAATTTCAACTGAGCATAACTTCAGCCTTGGTTCTGAGCAAGTAAGAATAAGCTTTCTTATTGATCACTTCTCCTATTAATACTAAAATCATTTCTCTTGATCATATGATAAAAACATCAAAACTGTTACAGTCTGAATGGATCAAAAAGGACTTGTCTTCAGTTGATCGATCAAGAACACCTTGGGTAATTTTTCAAGGGTAAGTATGATCAGATTTCATAATCTTCTATTCGGATCAGTCTTTTTCGTTTAAGAGGCTAATAAGAACTCCTTTGGTTGATTGCAGACATAGACCCATGTATACATCTGCACCTCCATTCTTTCCACCAAATGTTGACCCAACATTCACTGCAAGCGTGGAGCCTTTACTAGTACAACACAAGGTAAACAAGTAATCTTGAGAGAGAGAGAGAGAGAGAGAGAGAGGGGGGGGGGGGGAGTTGACACTATGATGCATTAAGATTTATGAGAAAAAGCAAAGCTCAGAGTGGATTTCAGCTTTTTTAGAGGATGATAATAATACTCTGTGATGATGAATTAGGTTGATCTAGTTCTTGCTGGCCATGTCCATAACTATGAAAGAACTTGTTCCCTTCAAGATGGTATCTGCAAAGCCAGGCCTTGGAAAGACAGAAGGGGTATTGACACATATGACCACAACAACTATAAGGCTCCAGTTCATGCTATCATTGGAATGGCAGGATTCAAATTGGATGGTTTCAATGATACTGTAAGTAGATGGTTCATCTCCTGTGTCTTTCGACTTCTGTTTTAACTCGAAAGTGTTTATTTGGATTCTACAAGAAGAACCATCTACTCATTTATATTTCATCTAGTACATTCATCTATCCTGTACTGGAATAAAATGGATACATAATTAAGGACCATCAATATTGTTTTCTGTCTGGAATTATGGACAGGTTGATAGCTGGAGTATGGTTAGGATTTCTGAATTTGGATACACTAGATTCCGCGCAACAAGGAAAGAGATAAGGGTAAAGGTTAGTAGTTTCTGTAATGTCTCTGCACGTATAATGAACCAAATCTCTCAATAACTCCCCTCCCCCACCCACCCAACCTATTGACCTAACCTTTGTCATTCTAACATTTTCTGATTCTCATTTTCCCCATTTTGTGATCTGCAGCTTATGAATGCGAATACGAATAAGGTCGAGGATGCTTTCAGAATCATAAAAAAAAAGATCAAGAAGTAGAAAAGAGACTTAGAGAGCTAGATATGAGAAAGTGGACAGAAAAAACAGTTTTTAGGAAGATGCTTCTAAGTTGAGAAGTGATATAACTATGGGTACATGTACAGATTTTGTAAGGAAAAGTTTCAGTTATAGTATTGTAACATTGCTAACTTTTATTGTTTTTATACAATCTGTGGATCTTTTCTTTGCATTCTGAGAAACATGTACAAAGCAGTCACTGCATTACAATCTTAGATTCTGATTCTCTGTTCTCAATCTGAGATTTCTTGTTAATACTTTACTAAGCATTACCCAAAACCAATAATTTTTCAAATACTTGTCTTGGAAATCCACCTTCATGATCCATAGATTTGTCCATTTATATGGAATATCTTGTTATAGCAAACACCAACAAATATGAAATTAAACAAACATAGATCCGCACAACGCAGAGGAATTTAACGAGATTCACACATTGAGCAGTGGCAAGGAAACTTACTCTAAAACCCTAGCTCGAAAAAACCCCCAAATTACAACTGCTTGCTCAACAAAGCAATAGTATATTATGTACTCCTCCAAGTTGCGGGTCGATTTGTCTCATATCTCAGAAAAAATCCCATTCGGATCGCCATCGAAATATATCAAAGCGGATCATTCTTCAAAACCGATCAAAAATTCGAGACAAACTTAACATATCTAATTGTTGAGTGACCCTTTGAACTGAATAAATTTTCCTGTAGCTTTCCTAAGCACCCTAAGCAGAAAGTCCTAGGTTTGACCCCTACTGCTGGGGCTTTATTAGTGTTTTTCACAGTTAATGTAACCAAACCCAGATCAAGTAACCTTTATAGATTCTAATCCAACAGTTCCTCCTGAGAACCTTGCCAAGGTACCATTCCAATCTGATGCTGTCACAGACCCATGGAAAGCAATCTTAAAATTTAAAGCTTTTCTTTATTCCAGAAATAGATGAATCGATGCACCCATGACCCAACATCTATAAGATTTCCAGTAACAAAAATTATAAGCAACTTTAAAATGGTCACCTTGACATTCTTTATGATGATTGAAATTCTGGACTGTACCTGAAAGATTATTAGCAATTTAGGGATGTCAATTCCAAACTCACTCTAGTAGGCCTGATCGATTCCGACACGTTTATTGTTCGACTTGGATCGGCCTGATTGTAGTATATGGTGCAAAGGATAAGCCCATTTACAAGCCCAACTCGGATTGACATGTTTAGCCCGACCATTTATATAGGTATTTTGATGTTTTTTGAGATAGAATAGGGTATATATTGATATTTTTAATAATTATTGACTGTAATTAACTGCAATATATTTTCAAAATTTTTGATGATTTAACAAAATAAATTAAAGTATCTAAAATCGAAGAAAAGTAAAGACCGTTTAAGGCCTTATTAGTACATTACTCCCATTTATGGCCCAATTATAACCCAATTAGTCTGATTAGGATAAGCCCGATATCCGATCGAGCCCGACATGACACTGACCAAGACCTATATGACACCGACAGAGACCGGCTCATTCGTTAAATAGGTAGGTTATGGTCTGAGGATATAGGCCCGACCTACACTGGCCGAAGATGATTGACACCCCTAATTAGCATTATGGGTTTTCGATTTAAGTTTGTCAATTCATTTCCTTCTTTATGTCTGAATAAAAGGTAAAAAGATTTTCAGAACGCTTGCATGCAGAAGAGATTGCACGTCAAGATTTAAGACATAGAAAATGTTCGCTGGTGATGCCCCATATGTAGTTCCCCGCTAATGGTAGGAGTAGGTCGTGAAGCATTTATTAAGGGGGGAGTAGGGTGTAAATTTGGCTTTGACTGTCCGAATTTATCTTGATCCACTTTAACTTGAATAGGGTTTGGGCTAAGATTTCTAATCCTAAGGGGCGGTTAGAGTTGAAAAACACAAAGCCTGAGTTAGGATTGAGTCGGGCCTGGGTTGAAGCTTAGGCCCAACTTGGCCCTAATTTTAACTTTGATTAAAATATAATATGATTTAGGATTATCATCTTATCCTTCAATTTAAAATAATGAAATTTGGGTCAATAATTCTTTTGAGTTGGTGTTGTCCTAAACATTTATTATTGTATTGCACTTTATAATTTTAATTGTGTATTGATCTTTTGATCTATTAATGCTTTTTAATTTTTGTTTAATATTAAAAAATAAATGGCAAAAACAGGATTCGTTAGCCCAACCTTGACAAAAATCAAGGTCAATTTAGATCAATCGGGCCTAATCTGGCCCAATCAGACTCTATTAGGACCGGGTTGAGTTCGATTAGATAACTTTATCACATGCTACGGTTCAGAATTTCAATTCACCATAAAAAGTGTTTATGCTGATGCGAGCAAAGATTTCATACTTGGGATCGGATAGGTCTCAACCGATGATGATCTGGATTGGTCTCCACCAATAATGATTGGGATTGGTTTCACTTAAAAAAAAAAAAAAAAAAAAAAAAATTTTCTCTAATAATTTACTAGAAGATTGATATAGAATCGGTCAAGACTCAAGATAGTGGATCACTGGATCCATCTCGTCAATACTGATCCGACTGGATGATCCTAATCGAATCGGTCCAACTTTTAAAACTCTAGATGTGACTATTTGGGTCACATTAGCCACCACCTAGTTCCCAAGCAAGCAACCATAGTGGTTAATTTTACACTTGGGTTAGCCCCAAAGCTACATATGATTCTCTCATAAAGAATTTTTTTTTTAATTAACTTAGAAGTTCAATTATATTAAAAAAGGTAATAAAAAAATAGAAGATTACAGAGAGACAAAATAAAGAAAGATACAACACCTAACATATACTCTAACAAAAGAAGCTAAGACAATACCCTGACCTTCAGAATTGCATTAGCAGAAGATCGTCCCACCCTCCCATTACACTGGAAAAAAAAAGTAGTAAGCACCGGAAATATGAAATCTTGGTCTATATTGGGCGTCAATCAAAAGCTCATCACCTATGGATGGAGGAAAGCCCTTCATTTATAATGGAACACTTTTTTTTGTTGCATCTTTTGCAAGGTATTTCGCAATCAGATTTGCTTCCTTAAAACAAGAGTAAGATTCCACTTAATGAAATAAAGATTTCATGTAAGGAAAAGTCAATCTTGGGTTACATACCACACGACAGTTCCACCATACCTTGCAATCGTCATTGCTACATAGTCACATTTGATCCAAAAATCTAGAATCCCGAAGTCAATGGCAACCAGTATGCCACTCACTAGCTCAAAAACTTCAACCTCATAGTAGGTGCGCATCCCAAAAAATTGCCAAAAGAAGCAATCATCCTTGCTTGATAGCCACGGATATTCCTCCTGCTCCAACTCTACCCGGACTACCAAGAGAACAATCATCCCCATTTAATTAAACCAAGAAAAAGATGGAGAACATCAGAAAAATTCCCTCATAAATATATTTTTTATAATTTTGTGGTTAAAAAAATAAATAAAAAATACACTAGGCCCTTTAGGCTTAGAAAACCTGTCGAAACGTATGCAACCCTAAAACAACGAAGAAAAGTAATGGAAAAAATGAACAAACAATCCAAGCAAATTTACAAGGTTCGGCAAAATTATCTACGTCCTCGGTGAGATGAGATCCTATTTCATTATCAATGGAGAAGTGGAATACAACACTCGTCCTCACACCTCTAAGATTGCTTATAGAGAAAGAGAATCTTGCTGCAAATATATATAAAAAAAAATCATAAATACCAGAAAATATAAAATTAACCTCAGTAAATGAGTCCCAAATAAAAGTTCGATGGAATACAATACATTGTACCCTAAGAGAACTCTTCCCCTATTTATTTGATACATACGGAAGAGAAGGAATAGATAACTGTAAGCAATAATGCTAACTCGTTGGGCCTGACCAGATAATAACATGGGTTACCGTCCAAAAGTTCATTACAAAGATAGTTATGCAGATGTGACTGTTCGGGTCACGTTAGCTAACACTTAGCTCCCAAGCAACCATATGGGTTATTTTATAGAATTTGTTTAGTTCCTAAGCTAAACATTTTATAAATACTTTTTTTCTTTTTTGGTAAAATGTATCTTATAAATACAAAGATAGGAGAAGGGAGAAACATATCCCCAACTTACATTGGAGAATAGAGAAACAGATATGGTGAAGAGTAAGGTTCTTATAGTAGGGGGCACAGGATACCTGGGGAAAAGGCTTGTGAAAGCAAGCTTAGCCCATGGTCATGTCACCTATGTCCTCCACCGGCCTGAGATTGGAGTTGACATGGAGAAGCTGCAAATCCTTTTGTCATTGAAAGATCAAGGAGCTCACCTTGTTGATGGATCTTTTAATGATCATCAAAGCCTTGTCAATGCCCTAAAATTAGTTGATGTTGTCATCTGTGCAATCTCTGGTGTTCACATTAGGAGCCACCACATCCTTCAACAGCTCAAGCTTGTTGAAGCAATCAAAGAGGCCGGAAATATCAAGGTATACAATATAATCCCTAGGTCACTCACTGACCCTAAATTAATTTGGTTTATATCAAGCCAGGTTTCATGGTTGGCCTTATTTTAGAACTGCTCATTTGCTCGACCCAGCCTAACCCAGCCCAGTCCAAGTTTCAAACTAATCTAAAACCATGTCTAAACTGAAAAGCGAAGAAAGTTGAGAAATGAATTATTAGCGCTTATATATCCATAGAGCATGGTTCACCCACTATCGTACAATTCATAAACCTATATAAGGTTTTAGTATTTTCTCAAAATACATTTTTGATACCCTCCTCGTTCTTCTGAGTGCCAGTGAATGAATTTTCTTTCACTGATCGGGGCGACAGGAAAACTCAGTCTTATTCAAATTGATATTATTAATTCTTAATATTTTTTTCTTTTTGTCATGATAAAGGTTCTAAATCCTCTTTGCTGAACTGTGTGTTAGAGAGAGGAATTTTACAAGTTCCTTTTTCAGGTGGGCCGAGGGATCTAGACTAGATGAGGAATATGTGGTTTCGAACTCAAAATCCTAGACTAAATGAGAAATGGGTAGTCTCGAATTCAAAATCTCCCAGTGGCTAGGCTCTACTGCATGAGTACAGATCCTCTCCACGTACACTTCATGTGGCAAAACCCATCCTTTTATTTTTCATAATAAACTGGAACCTATTCCTTTTATTTTCAATAAATAACCCTCTCCACCCTCTAAGTGGTACACTTGTTCGCACATATATTGACTTGAACTACATGCAGGGGATCTCAACTCCTATTGCACTAGCATCAAGCCAACTGTGGTAGCAGTTGTCCTCGGATTTTCATGTACTTTAGAACCTAGGATTTCATGAATTGAACCTTTTATTTTTCCTGGGTTTGAGTCAAAACTTTTGTTTCCATGATTTTTCATGAATTTATTCCAACATTAGTCTTGTATGATTATAGGTGATGTTAAGGAATGTAGGTATCAACAATCATATATAGGTGGTTTTACTAGGAAAAAAAAAAACCATATGTGAGTCTAACAAATGTGATGCAGCGATTTTTGCCGTCGGAGTTTGGAACAGATCCGGCGCAAATGGGAAATGCCATGGAACCTGGAAGGGTGACATTCGATGATAAGATGGTGGTGAGGAAGGCGATCAATGATGCCGGCATTCCTTTCACTTATGTATCTGCAAACTGCTTCGCCGGATACTTCCTTGGTGGTCTATGTCAACCTGGGAAAATTATTCCTTCTAGGGATAGTGTGGTTTTGTTGGGAGATGGAAACCAAAAAGGTAACCATATACTTATTTGTTTTGAGTACTCAAAAATGCAACTATTGGAGTAAGAAATATAATAGTTATGTCCTTTGGGTTGGGCAGCAATATATGTTGATGAGGATGACATTGCAACATACACCATAAAAACAATTGAAGACCCACGTACACTCAATAAGACTCTCTACCTACGACCACCAGAAAACATATTGTCTCAGAGAGAGGTTGTGGGAATATGGGAGAAGCTCATAGGCAAAGTGCTACACAAGTCTACCATCTCCAATGAAGAATTCCTTACTACTATGAAAGGTAAGATTTATTTTATTTATTTCTTTATTTGTTATTTTTTTTTTTTCTAAATAATGAGAGGTAAGATTGGCTTTCCGTTGTAGAAGAAATCAATGCAACCAGAATTCGTTATAAAAAAAAAAAAAAAAAAACCACAATCAGAATTATTATTATTATTATTAAGAAGAGGGTTCTTTAAAAGGCAGCGTCGCCCTTGTACTAGTGTGGAACCTAATAGAAGCATTATTAAAAACATCAAAGAGGATAGGATGATTTTCAACTTTTATGAGGGATGGGCCAGTCATTTCACCCTCACTGTGTCTGGGCATTGGCGTTTCACTTCCTTTTTTTAGGTTTTATTATTATTATTATTATTTTGACATGTCTCCCAAAGAAACAGGGCAAAATTTTGCGGAGCAGGTTGGATTGACACACTACTATCATATTTGCTATGAGGGTTGCCTTACAAATTTTGAAATAGGAAAAGATGGAGAGGAGGCTTCAAGGCTTTACCCAGAAGTTAACTATACAAGGGTGGACAAATATCTCAAACGCTACATATAAAAGTTTCTTTAGCTTAATAAGAAGCTATAGATAATAAATTATTTGGAGCCCACATGTGTTCTTAAATTAAATATTGATAGGATTTGGAAAATAATGTGCTTTGCAATTATTTTAATTTTGTTGGTTTATTCACCCACCCTGACTTTTAATGTATCAATCTTTGGTTGTTGGTTTTTAGGCTCATATGCTAGCCATTTTGGCTTCCGTGATGTACTTTAATTTGTCTTTTTTTTTTTTTTTTTTTTTTTAATATATTTTTCAGCCACTCAAAAAATTAAATATGCTTTGCACTTGAATGGAGTAGTAAATTTATTTGCAAAATAAATACTTTGTGGGTGGTAATTGACAACAATAATGCTACATAATTTGACTTTGGCACTAACAAACTTCTCAGCATCAAATTGAATCCAACTTTGATCTCTCCTAAATAGTTTCTTTTTGATTATCCATGACATTACCATATAGGTCCACAACTATTGGCCCAACAGTACGGAAATTAAGATACTTATCATTGCATTGAGAACTTCTTCATTTACATAAAGTAACAATTTATCACCAAATTTTATCCCAAAAAAAATTAATTTATAACCAAATTTGGAGAACCAGGGTTTTTTTTGGGCTCGACTTGCCCTTCACAGAACCTTGCGAATCAAGCCATTCGAGTTTGATAAAGGAGTAATGTATCATTTTTAATACAATTATTTTTCTTATTAAAAAAAAAAATTATTTTAATATAGTTAAGGGTAGATGTTGCCATATTGTTGTTCCACCTATGTCTGCCTCTCTTTTTTTTTAAACAAAGTTTCTTGGGTAAACATAAGGGCCACACGCCTACACAAGGGGCATTGAATGACCCCTGCCCCTCCCAGAGGTGAGCCCCTCTATGATGTGGCAAATACTGTTTGGTGTATGATGTCTTGTATTCTGTTGCAGTTTAATCCAGAGAGTACTGGTGCAGTCCCTCGTTCAAATTTTTTATTTGAGGTCAATTTTGTACTTTTTGGTGTTAGAGTTTTTCATTATATATTTGTAGCGAGAATTACTTTCTTTGTAAATAATTTTGAGAGGTGTGAGGACGAGTGTTACAATCCTATTCTCCATTGATAGTGAAGCAGAATCTCATCTCTCTAAAGACATAGACAATTTTACCGAACCTCGCAAACCTGTGTGCATTATTTGTTCTTGTTTTTCCATAATCTTCTATATAGCTTTTAGGGTTGCGTTTCTACACTTACGTCCCACCAAAAAAAAATTTCCCTTTTATTTTTCCCCTATATATATTTACGTGTCAAAAACCTCTAAATCTACAAAGGAGAGGAGTTTATAAAATCAGTGAGTCTGATTGCAAATCAACCAATTCAGCTCTGGAGGCACTGAATGAGCCGAGTCACTCTGATTAATGGGTTCTGAGTCTTCTGACTATTTTGATCGATTTTTACTGATTCAGATCGTAATTCTTCAGGATGCTGATTCGGACTTTTAAAACCCTGCACAGGCTCGATTACAAGCTTATACATAAAGTCATTTCCAGTTCTTGTAATGGGTTACTCTGTTTTTCTACTTTTGATAGCTTGTATTTGTTGAACCCAACCACCAAGGAATACAAGAGTCTACTTTACCCAGAAATCCTCCTGAAGAGACCATCTTCTTCTTTCTACATTGCATGGGAAGCAAACCAGGCTTCTTGAAAAAACCCATCTCGTTTGATTTTGGGGATGAGAAATTCAAGGAACTGTATCTACCTAAAAGCTTCAGCCAAGAAAATACTTATCACCCAATGGGATTGGTGGAATTGAACGGTTTTTTTTCTCTATATTATTGCAATGCTAATGGGCATTTCGACATTTGGGTAATGAAGGATTATGGTGATGAACAATCATGGACTAAAGAATTTTTCAGTCGCACTTCCAATATTATATTGGCTTCAGGGATTAATTGTTTAAACCTTTATGCATTATAAGAAAAGATGAAGTTGTATTGTGTGAAAGTGATATCGGCTTTATCTGTTGAAAGTGAGAATTCAATTGGATTGAATTGATCTACCTTTATTTTTCACAATCGTGGGATATATATACACCTTTGTGTTGCAGTTGTCTTACCTAATACTACTCCTTCCAATATGGAAATACATCTATGGTATTATTGTCTTACCTAATACTACTCCTACCAATATTGAATGTACAACAAATAAGGTATACAATATAAGAATGAATAAGTGGAGAGATAAGATCTTAAGACTCTCCCTCAAGTTGGTGCATGGAGATTACGAACACCCAACTTGGAAAGCAAGATTTGAAACTGCTCATGTTCGAGAGCCTTGGTGAATATGTCAGCAATCGATATGATGACGAGAGGCAATCTTGCTTGGAATAATGAGTTATTGTTGTTGCCTTTCACGAACAAGATGACAGTCTATTTTGATATGCTTCGTGCGTTCATGAAAAATAGGATTTGCAGCAATGTGGAGGGTTGCCTGATTATCACAATACATTGGGATGAGAGTGCGGTAGGAGAGTCCATATCACGCAATAAATATGTTAACCATATCAATACACATGTTGTAATGGCCATGGTGCGATACTCAGCTTCAGCAGAAGAATGAGAAAATTTTTGTTGCTTTTTGTGTCTTCTAATAAATCAAATTAGAGCCCAAAATGACAAAGTAACCAGTTGTAGAGCATCTAGTAATGGGGCAACTGGCCCAATCTGAATCACAATAGATTTTCAATTCTAGGTTTGTGTCGGAGGGATAATGGAGACCTTGGCCCGGAGTACTCTTGAGATACTGTAATAGACGGTGGATAGCATCAAGATGGGGCTAAAGTGGCTCGTACATGAACTGACTTAGGATGTTGATAGTATGGTCTATGTCAGGTCTAGTAACCGTTAGGTATATAAATCGTCCAACTAAACAACGATAAGAAGAAGCATAATCGAGAAGAGCACCCTCATCATTAGATAACTTCAAGTTTTGCTCCATGTGTGTCAGCAAGATGTGCGCCAGTGTAGCCGCAATCATCTAAAATATCAAGGACATATTTGTGTTGACATAGAGATACAAGCCTAGTTGAGACCAAGAAACCTTGATTCCCAAAAAATATTTGAGTTGATCAAGGTCTTTAATTTGAAACTGGTGGTGCAGCATGCATTATATATCATGGAGTAATGCAGCATCAGAACCAGTGAGTACGATATCAACATATAGGAGAACAAACATTGTAGCATCCCCTTTATGCAGGATAAATAGTGAATGATCAGAGTGGGAATGCTGGAATCCATATGCACGCAATGCCTTAGAAAATTTGGAATACCATTGACGCAATGCCTTTTTAAGGCCATAAGTGATTTTTTAAGGCGGCAAACAAACGTCTCCCCCTTTCGACAATATCTAGGAGGTGGGGTCCTGTAAACTTCCTCATCGAGATTGCCATTTAAAAAGGCGTTATTCACATCCATTTGTTGGAGTGACCAATGCGATTAGCTGTCAGTGCCAAAAGAACCCGAACAGTGACAAGTTTGGCAACTAGAGCATAAGTAGTCATGACCAGTGTTATCAATTCGGCCGAATAATTCGCGAATTATTCGGCCAAACCGAATTTTTCAGAATTTTATCAAAAATTCGGACCAAATCCGAATTAAAAATAAAATTCTTTAAAATTCACGATTTTTTCAAAAGTGAATATAAATCGCGAATAATTCGGACCGAATCCGAATTAAACCGAATTATTCGGTCCATTTAAACATTATTTAAAAAAAAAACCCAATAAGCTTTTTTGACCGCTTTTTTGACCGAATCCTTAAATTAATCAATCGAATTATTCCGAATAATTCTCCGCCCGAATAATTCCTGAATCCGAATTTGCTAACTATGGTCATGACAATCAACACCCTCAATTTGAGTGTATGCTTTTGCAACAAGGCGCGCCTTGTAAGGCTCAATACTGCCATCAGAAGAATGCTTAATCTTATATACCCATTTGGGTCCAATGGGTTTCTTGCTAGGAGGAAGAGGTACAATTGACTAGGTGTTATTCTGTGACCGATCTTGGATTTCAGCCTGCATAGCATCCCTCCATTCTTTGTGTTTCATTGCCTTGGTAAATGTGGCAAGCTCATTCTCAAGAGTAATATATGCAAGAAATGCCTTATGAGAGGGGTTAAATAAATCATAATTAAGAAAACATGGTAAAGGATGTGAGGGTGGAGAATGAGCACCTGAAGATGACGACTGCGTCGGGCTCCACAAGCATTGATAGTCCTAAAGATGATAGGGCGGTTGGTGATGTCGTCATGGTCTGGTTGGTGGTGCTAATGGTAGTGGTGAGGAAGGGGTATGAGGTGTGGGTAAAGTGGGGTTTCTGGAGGAGGATCATGGGGTGTAAGGCTAATGGTAGGTGATAAAGGAAGGTCAACAATGAAGTGGTCATCTATGTGTGATGGTAGCAAGGGAAGAATGGGTGAGCCATGAGGCACAGGTGTAGGGAGTATGGCATAGGGAAAAATATGCTCATGAAACACAATGTCCCGTGTCACGTAAGTCTTTTTAAATTGAATGTCAAGCATGCGGTAACCCTTCTGGCCATAAAGATAGCCAATGAACACCCCTGTAGAAGCCCGTTTATCAAATTTATGTTGAATAATATGATTTCTCCCAAAGCAAAGGTAACCAAAAACCTGTAAATTGGAAAGATTAGGTACTTTTTTATGAAGGATTTCATAAGGGGAGTGCCCTTGTCAGACTTTGCTAAGAAGACGATTTACCAAGTAAGCAGCTATTAAAACACACTCTCCCCAAAACTTAATAGGAATACCAGATTGAAATGAAGAAGTGCCCGAGCAACATTGAGGAGGTGTCTATGTCTACGTTCCACAACTCCATTTTGTTGTAAAGTCAAAACACAGCTGGATTGTTGGGAAATTATATTAAGCCTTGCGCATTCCATCTTAAGCTCCGGTTGTTGCTACATAGCAAAACCTCCTGGTGCCTAGCCTTTTTACTTTGCAAAATAAATAAATAAATCTACTACTCCATTCAAGTGAAAGGCACATTTTTTTCAAACCTGATTTTCTCTCGTGAGGGAAGAGCCCATCCGATGGCTAGAACTCGGGTGAGTGTCTGGGTTGCTCTCAGCCGTTGAATGTGGCCGTGCTCTCTCAGCCATGGGAAAGGATCTGAATTCTATTTTTTTTTTTTAATGAAATAAAGGAATAGATGGTAGAAACCAAATGGGGGGAAAATTGGTTGCTACCTGATTGTAGCTAAGTTGCTTACAGCCAAAGAAATGTACTAATTCACCTTCCCCCTTGGATAGATACAAATATACACTCCTAGGTTTTGGTATTTTTGAAAATACCCTTAGAGGTTCATTTCTTCAATTGCCTGCTGGGATTGCAACTAATTAGTTGCAACCTGGGAAACAGCCAATTTTGTCCCAAAAAAGCTATGGAGTACGCCACTCAATAGCTCAAAAATTGACAACCAAAGGTTGATACATCAAATACAAACACATTAAATACTACTATTATTCAATTCAAGGCCAAGTGTGGGATCCAAATATTTTATCATGCATAGTTTTGTAGCTAAAGAAACATTTTATATGTAGTGTTTGAGATATTTGTCCATCCTTGTGTAGTTGACTTCTGGGTATAACCTTGATGTCCTTTCCATCGGCTCCTATTTCAAAATTTGCAAGGCAACCATTGTAGCTAGGGGTGTCAATTCCTAAACCGAACCGGTAAAACTGGCCGGACCGAACCGAAAACAACCCGGATCGAACCGAACCGAAGCCTTATTGGTTCGGTTCGGTTTCGAGTATTGTAACCCCAAAACCAAACCGAACCGCACCGAAAACCGGATGAACCCGAAACCAAACCGAAACCGGCTCAAAACCCGGACCGAAACCGAAACCAAACCGGTAAGAAACCAAAACACTCCAAAATTCATTAAAAAAATCAAAATTTGAATAGTTTTGTATACATTTGTATGGAAAATCGAATCCAAACTAGACCAAAAACCAAAACCAACCCGGTTACAAATCGATTTAAGAAACCGAAGTTCAACAATTCATCATTTGGTTGTTTCCTAATGGCTCCATACCGGTTTAAAAAACCGATCCAAACCAAAATGAACCTAATAAATCCAAACCGGTACCAACCTGAACCCAAACCGCACCGAAGCCGACACCGGACCGAAACCGATAAATCCTTAATGGGTCGGTTTCGGTCACTTCCAAACTCACACCGAAACCGGTGGAACCAGACCGAAACCGCACCAACCCGGACCGTTGACACCCCTAATTGTAGCAAACATGATAGTAGTGTGTCAACCCAACTTGCATGACATAATTTTGCTCTGTTGTTTCAGACACACACACAAAAAAAAATTAATAATAATAATAATAATAAAAAGAAGGAATAAAAATATTTTAAATTCTGGTTTTTTTTAGTTAATTCTGGTTATGTTGATTCCTTCTGCAAGGGAAAGTCAATCTTACCTTTCATGGAAGCAAGGAATTCTTCCTTAGAGATGGTAGACTTGTGTAGCACTTCGCCTATGGGCTTCTTCCATATTCCCACAACTTCTCTCTGAGACAATATGTTTTCTGGTGGTTGTAGGTACAGTCTTATCGAGTGTCGTACGTTGGCCTTCAATTGTTTTTATTGTGTATGTTGCAATGTCATCCTCGTCCATATAAATTGCTGCCAAAGTCAATGGTATTCTTCAATGGTTTTTATTGGGGAGCTGCTTTTTCCCAATATGGGTGCAAGAACTGTGCCATCTTGGCGTAGGAAACGTCAGACATGAAAGGAGGCAGTGGGGTCTTTTTGGGCTTAGCTCAATGAGAGTGTTTTCATACGTCAAACTAGTAAGGTTCTTTTTTTTAGTTAAGTAAAAATATTGTTAGATTTCTGGTTTTCATTTCCCAAAAATACCACACTATCCCTAGAAGGAATAATTTTACCAGGTTGACATAGTACTGCAAGGAAGTATCCTGCAAAGCAGTTTGCGGATATATAAGTGTAAGGAATGCCGACATCATTGATCGCCTTCCTCACCACCATCTTATCATCAAATGTCACCCTTCCAGGTTCCATGGCGTTTCCCATCCGCGCCAGGTCTGTTTCAAACTTTGACGGCAAAAATCGTTGCACCACATTTGTTAAACCTATTACCTATATAACTTGTTTGGTGTGATTTATTGGAATACATCAACGACCTAGAATGTATTCCAAAAATGTATATCAAACACAATTTTAGACTGGGCTGAGCTGGGTCAAGCAGTTGAGCAATTCTAAATAGTGCCAAGCATGAAGCCTGCATAGATTTAAACCAAATTAATTGAAGCCCACATCTTAATGGTCTGGCCTGAGTTGCATTCTTAGTTACACTGAGATTACAAGGCCCCAAAATTTAGGGTGGGTGAGTGAGTGACCAGATGTGGTAGGGGAATAGAGAATATGAGAGAGAGAGAGAGAGAGAGAGAGAGAGAGAGAGAGAGAGAACGTGTATGGGTTTTCCTTGCAAGGAGGAACTCATGGAGGAAGCGATGGTGATGCTAGGGGTCTGGATGGTAATGGTGATCTCAATCAATGGGCAGGAGATTTTTTTCTTTTAGGGGAATCTCACCTCATCCCTGGACACAAAAATTCATCTTCTGGTACGATTTCTGATGAGTAGGAAACTGTTGGTATGATGGCTGATCAAAGAGAAGAGAATGCACCGATTATTCCAGATGCCCCTATTGGAATGAGGAGGGATTACGATCAGCATCAACACACTTTTGCAGAGGCGGTGGGACGACTAGCTCTACCATCTGTGGATCGGTTTCCGTCTCCTGTAAGGGATGGAAACTTAACACGCATAAAGATCCCTCAAGCAGCATATGTGAAGCAACTAGAGCTTCATCGGTTTGCTTTGTTAAATAGTTTTGTGAATACTGCTTGGCCATTGCAAGCTAAGGTAGCTCTGAAATCTTTGGGGAAAGGATTTGTCTCCTTTCGATTTGAATTGGAAGCTGATATGTGACTATTGCTTGGAAGCTTGGTCCGGTCAGAGTTGAAGGGCAGCTTCTACACTTTCAGAGATGGAGACCGGATTTCAAGACTGATGATGAAGAGATTAACTATAGGCTGTCTTGCGTGAGGTTTCCAGCTCTTCCACAAGAATATTGGCATGAATCTATATTGTTATCTATTGCTAAAGCCGTGGGGCATCCCATTGCTATTGATCGCTGAACTCTGGACTCACATTATGGACACTTTGCAAGAGTTTTCGTGGACATTGACGATTCTATGCCTCGTGTTGAGGAGCTGTATGTGGAGAGAGAGCAGGTTGGTTCCATGGATTGATATGTTTTCAAGCAAACTGTGGAATATGAAGCTCCACCTGGGCGTTGCGCCTCTTGCCGTCGCTATGGGCATAACGCTGATGCTTGTAAGGCTTCTTCTGATAGAGTAAAGGGATTTGGAATTCCTGGAACTATTAATGTGGTCGAGCGCCCAACGGTTCTTCCTCGTCCACGGCAGGAATGGGCAAATCAATAGACTTTGGAAAGTGACTCAGCACTTGTGCCAAATCAGGGATCAGATTTGGGAGACATCCCTTTGATGGAAAATCCTATCCTTGAGAGTCCTATTTCCATAGCTGGAGCAAATTTAATAGGAAGCATTCCATCTCCAACAGTTTTGGAAGGAGTAAGTTTTGTGAATGTAGCCAATGTGGCTGATTCACTTCCTATTTTAGAGCAAGAGCACGCTGGACATGAGTTTGAATTTTTGCAATCACCTGGACATGGGTCGGGTTTGAATACGGGTTTGGATATGGGCCAAACCCAAGCTAATGGTGATGAGGACGTTTTTCCAGATAGGGATCTTCGATCCTTGGGTTTTTTCTGAAGATGGACGCTTGGAGCTGATTTTGCCATTGTCGCCAAGTAACATTAATACTAGTGTAGTCTCTCCGATGACTGTATCAAGCTTGGACAATGGGTGTATGGCTATCGTCCATTATGACCTTTCTCATTCTGAGATGGAGGAGAATGATTCTCGAGTTCTTTTTGTTCCTGTGGTTCGTCGACAATCTAGAGATGCTCAGGTGGTCATCCTAGTATCCTCTAGTCGCGGGAGCAGCAGGGCTCATGAGATGAACATAGTATATGGGTTGCTTCATAACCGAAACATCGGTGTGACTACTCGTCGCACAACTAGAGAAGCTAACAAGAACTTGCAATGATGCAGTTCTTATTTTGGAATATTAGGGGTATTTCCAATGGACGTGCTCGTGCTACTCTTCGCTCTCTCATTTGCGAGCACAAGCCGTTGTTTGTTTGTTTGGTGGAGCCAAAAGTTGGTACTGGTAGGTGTCCTATTTCTTTGTTCGCGAACCTTGGGTATCAAAAAAAAAATTCTACAACCATCGGGATGATTCTATCCGAAACCTTTGGGTTTTTTGTAAGGAGGGTCTTATAAAATCTTCAATGGTGATGTCCTCTGATCAGCATATCACATTATACGTGGAAGGAGGTGGTGAAGGATTTTTTATCTCTATTGTGCATGCGAACTATCTAAGGATAAATAGGCATCAGCTTTGGTCTGATCTTGCTTCTATCTCTGGTGGAAGGTTACCATGGATTGTACTTGGTGATTTTAATGCGTACCTATTTTCTCACGCTAAACAGGGTCCAAGGTATTTTAATCTAGGCTCATCTGAAGATTTTGCTACCATGATGGACTCGTGTAAGCTGGTTTCTATTCCGTCTTCTAGATTGAAGTTCACCTGGTCAAATAATAGAAAACATGGAAATGTTCATGCGGTCCTGGATAGGAGCTTGTGCAATGAGGAGTGGCTAGATTGTTTCTCTGAAATTTCCCAAAGGGTTTTACCTTGCGGATGTTCTGACCATTCTCCCATTATTATCTCTTGCGATGAGGTGCCTCGTCCTACTAATATTCCTTTTCGAATGCATAGATTCTGGGCTGAGCATAGTGATTTCAAGAATGTTGTGAGGGCATCGTGGGAGATCCCTGTGAGGGGTACTCCTATTTTCAAAGTGCTAAGGAAGCTAAAGATTAAAAGGTCCTCTGGAGCATATTTAGGAATTGATGGAGGTTGATGGGTTTAGTGAAGCTCTTTATGACTAGAAGCAAGTTGCGAGACGAGATTATGATACTACTGTGGGCCTTTATGAGAAGATTTGGGCAAAGAAATCTCGTGTCAAATGGCTAAAAGAGGGTGATCGTTGCTCAAAATTCTTCCACACTTCAACCAAGATGCGTCGAGGTAGACACACTATTCGGAATATTCAAACTAAAGATGGAGCTGTCCATACTTCTCTTTCTGTCATTGGGGAGAAGTTAGTGGATCATTTTAAAATATCCACAAGCGTGGTAATTTCAGGAGAGTTGATGATCTTCTTTCTGTTATTCCAGAGCTGGTAACCCCTGAAGATAATGATATGCTTATGAGGATCCCCATCTTAGACGAAATTAAAAATGTTGTCTTTGATTTGGACCCATCTAGTGCTTCAGGACCAGATGGCTTCCCTGGTACTCTTTTTCAAGTTTGCTGGGATATTATCGGAAGGGAGGTATGTCATGCTATTAAAAAAAGAAAATTTATTGAAGGGGTTATCACCAAAGGTGTAAATTGCAACTTTTTAACATTAATCCCAAAGGTGGATAATGCTAGAAAAGTTGGGCAATTTCTCCCTATTTGCTTAGGGAATTTTTTATTTAAAATAATTTCCAAGATTTTTTTCCTCCCGTCTTTCTTTGCTCTTGCATAAACTGATCTTTGAAGAGCGGGGGGCATTTCAAAAAGGAAAAATCATTTTTTCAAATATTAGAGTTGCCTCAGAGCTTACCAATATGATGTTTTGCAAGTCTTATGGGGGCAATAAGGTTCTCAAATTGGACGTCCAAAAAGCATTTGACACAGTAGAGTGGGAGTTCCTGTTTGATGTGATTCAAAAGTTTGGGTTCTCTCAGGTGTGGATTGGTTGGATTAATCAGATTCTAGCATCCTCTAAGCTTTCGGTTTTGGTTAATGGTAGTCCGATGGGATTCTTTGGTGTGGAAAGGGGTTTGCGTTAGAGCGATCCTCTCTCCCCGATGCTTTTCATTCTGGCAGAAGAAGTATTATGCAGGATGGAAGCGTCGTCTTTTATCGATGGCTGTAAGAGTTGAGCTGGTGAAATCAGTAATGTGTAGTATTCCTGTTCACACTTTCTCAGTTTATCTATGGCCAAGTACACTGATTTTATTAATGGAGAAGTGGTTTCGCAATTTTATTTGGAGTGGGGATGCAAATTCGACCAAGTCCATTACAGTGAATGGAGTGCTCTTTGCAAGCCAAAAAATGAGGGAGGGTTGAGGGTCCGTCATTTAAAAGATATTAATCTCGCCCTTCTCTCTAAATTTTGTTGGTTTGTTAAGTCTAACAGCTCTATGTTTGCTTCTTTACTTCGTGGAAGATTTGTAGCTACAAATAGGTCTCTTAAAAAGGGTAACATCTCTTCTTCAATCTTGCTGGGCTGAAAAAAGTTTGGGACTTTATTTGTGCATTGGAAAGGTGGATTATTGGTAGTGGATCCTCAATCAATTTCTGGTATGATCGCTAGATTAATGGTAAGAGTCCTTATGATATCATATCTGATGGTCAGTCTTTCTCTATTAACTTAACTGAGAAAATTTCAGATTTCATCGTAGAAGGACGTTGGGCTCTTCCTCTAATTGTTTCGGATGATATGAAGGCACTTTATGATCTGGTGAAGTCCATTCCTCTCCCCACAGTGGCTATTAAAGATAATAGAGTATGGTCTCTTTTTGAATTAGGCAAGTTCACTGTTTTTTCGGCTTGGAATAGCCTTAGAGAGAAATTACCTGCCCCAGCTTCGACAAATTTAATTTGGCAAAAAAGGTTGCGCCCCAGGTCGTCACTATTTGGCTGAAGGTTAGTTCATGGTAGTCTTCCAACCGATGATAAAGTATTGAAGCGCAATATTCCTATGGCGTCACGATGTCATCTCTGCCTTAAAAATGTGGAATCATTTCATCATAATTTTTTGGACTGTGATTTCGCAGGAAAAAATTGGTTTGAATTGTTGAATTTTTTTTTTTTTTATCAAAGATGGAGTTGTTTTCCCTCTCTTGAAGAGTTATTCTCTTGGTGGAAGAGAAAGGCTCAAGTGGTCTCGATTGGGAAGGTATGGCTTGCTGCGGTTATTTTGATTCCTCACCAGATTTGGAAGGAAAGGAATAATCGAAGGTTTGATAATAAATCTCGTCCAATATATCAGGTGGTGAATTCAATAATTCAAGATCTCCAGGACTTTTCTAAAATGGCAAAGATTTACATTTCTTCAGTTCCAGATTTATTGGTTTCCAAGAAATTTATGATATCAATTTCCCGAGCACCTTCTGCAAAAATTCTGGAAGTTATTTGGGTGCCTCCTTCATCTGATTGCCTCAAATTAAACATTGACGGATGTTCTCTTGGAAATCCAGGCTGTTTTGGGGTTGGTGGCGTTATTAGGGACAGAAATGGATCTCCAAACGAAGTTTTGCTGTCTATGAAGGTGTGGGAACCAACTTCATGGAAGAATTCAGCACCTTTTTCTATGGGTTGCACATCACTTCATTGATGAATACTATGAATTTGTGGATTGAATGTGAGTCGCAGGCTGTGGTGAATCGCATCGCCAATCAAAAAATTCCATTGAAACGTGGTAGCCTATAGATTGGCTAAACATGCTACAACAATTCGGTTAACTACAAGTTGGAACTCTGCGCCATCTTTTGTTTTCCATGAAATATTTTGGGGCGCAAATATGAGACCACAATATAGATTTTGTTATCTAGTTTTCCGATGATTGGGTTACCTTTCTGCTACTGGCAATGCCGAAGGTAGAGAGGTAACTCAATGGGTTTTTTCTCTCATTCTTTGTGATTGTATTTCTTTATTTATTCAATATATACTTTTGCTGACTTTTAGCAAAAAAGTGACCAGGTGATGTTATTGTATACCTTGATATTTCCAGCCACTTTGATTGCTTCAACAAGCTTCAGCTGTTCGAGGATGTGATGGCCCCTACCAGGGATACCGGCGATTGCGCATATGACAACATCGACAAGTTTTACGGTATTGACAAGGCTTTGATGATCATTGAATGATCCATCAACAAGGTGAGCCCCTTGCTCCTTGAATGACAATAGGGTTTGCACCTTCTCTATGTCACCGCTGATCTCTGGCCGGTGGAGGAGATAGGTGACATGACCATGGGCTAAGCTCTCTTCAACAAGCCTTTTCCCCAGGTATCCTGTGCCCCCTACTATAAGAACCTAAGGCACCGTTTGATAGTGTTTCCATTATTTCCGTGTCTAGAAACAACAGAAACGGCTTTTCACGTTTTCAGAAATCAAAATGGATTTTTTGGTGTCTGATAAACCTGTTTATTGAAACGTTTTTTGCAGACATAATGCCACTAAAAAAACCCAATAGTATCATCGGATGCCCAAAAGGGAGAGAGGGTTCAGTTGCCTCTTTTTAGGTTTTAATAGTTGAGAGATTTATCAGGCTCAACAGCCCTTTTTTGCTCTCAAATTCGTTTCTCTATACGACGAAACAAGTCCGTTAAAGTCATTTCTAGAATTATAAATAGACATAGATTTTGATTTATGTTTCTAGAAACGGGTGAAACAGAACAACTTTATCAAATGTTTTTTAGGTTGTTTCTCCGTTTCTGGGAACAAGAAAATGCAGAAATGGAAGAAACAGAACGTTGTCAAACAGTGCCTTACTCTTCACCATATACGTTTCTCTAATCTCCGATGTAAGTTGGGGATATGTATCTCCCTTCTCCTATCTTTGTATTTATAACATACATTTTACCAAAAAAGAAAAAAAGTATTTATAAAATGTTTAGCTTAGGAACTAAACAAATTGTATAAAATAACCCATATGGTTTCTTGGGAGCTAAGTGTTGGCTAATGTGACCCGAATAGTCACATCTGGATAACTCCCTTTCTAATGAACTTTTGGACAGTAACCCATGTAATTATCTGGTCAGGCCCAATGAGTTAGCATTATTGCTTGGATCTAAAGTTATCAATTCCTTCTCCTCTGTATGTATTAAAAAATAGGGTAAGGGTTATCTTAGGATACGATGTCTTGTATTCCATAGAATTTTTATTTAGGACTCGTTTACTGAGGGTAATTTTATACTTTCTGGTATTTAGGGTTTTTTCGCTATATTTTTTTAGCGAGGTTCTCTTTCTCTGTAAGCAATCTTAGAGGTGTGAGGACGAGCGTTGTAACCCACTTCTCCATTAATAGTGAAGTAAGATCTCATCTCATCTCACAGAGGACATAGGTAATTTTGCTGAACCTTATAAATATTTGTGCATTGTTTGTTTGTTTTTCCATTACTTTCTTGCATTGTTTTAGGGTTGCGTTCCAACAGATTCTCTAAGCCTAAGGGGCCTAGTGTATTTTTTATTTATTTTTTATAATAATATAACAAAAAAAAAAGGGTAATTTACAGCGCCACCCCCTGGAGAATGCCATTATTATAGGAACACCCCCTCTCTTTCACCAAATTAGACTCAGACCCCTTACTGTCAGTCACCGTTAAGAAAGAATTTGAAATGACATTTTTACCCTTTTAACTAAAACAAATAAACAATCGTATTTTACCTTACCTCTCACTGCAACAGTAGATACCACTGGCGGTTCAGCTTCTTCTCCAGTCACTGGCGGTTCCAGCTCTCTCTCTCTCTCTCTCGGCTGACTTGGGTTCTCTAAATAAAAAAACCCAAATGCTTAGTCATGGATTTTCAATCTTCACAGAAAAAAATTCCTCCAGATCGGAAATGGAAAAGGATCGAGTGATCACCGCCGCTAATGTCACTGCCACTAACAGGCATTGCAGATCTGACTCGGGAAGCAAACACGATTCCAGTAAAATGATAAGCTTTTATGCTGTTACAATTTCAAGTTCTGAGCAGAGTTGATCATCCCTAATATCCCGTAGCAGATCTGTTTCTTCTTCTCCTCTTAGATTTATTATTGTTTTCACAATTTCAACTTCTGAGTGATCAGATTTAAAGGTCAACTCTTGAAAATGAAAATGGGGAAGGAAGCAAAACCAACGACAAGGGTGGGGGAGAGCGATCAGATTTAAAGGTCTTCCCTTGACCTCAGTTGCTAACTCTACCGAACCGTTTCATCCATTTTTCTCTTTGAAAGAAACCAAAAATCCATTCTCTTGAGTGATCAGATTTAAAGCCCACCACTGCATCCAGCCTGGTTTCTTTCAAGATCAGATTACCGCCGCCGTGATCGTTGATGTAGCTGCCACCGCCGGTGCTCGATCTGAGAGAAAGGTACAGTAAACATGGGATCCTGCCGCCGCCGTGATCGTTGATGTAGCTGCCACCGCCGGTGCTCGATCTGGGAGAAAGGTACAGTAAACATGGGATCCTGCCGCCGTCGACGCCGCCATGATCGTTGATACAGCTACCACCGCCGGTGCTGGATCTGGGAGAAAGGTACAATAACCATCAATTTGAAGATAGGACTTATTAGATGGGCATTTTAGGTACTTCACATTTAGTAAGGGCATTTTGGTATTTAACATAAAAAACAGTAGCTGACATCAGCATATAAAATATATTCTTTAACGGTGACTGACGGTAGGGGGTCTGAGTCTAATTTGGTGAAAGAGAGGGGGTGTTCCTATAATACTGGCATTCTCCAGCGGGTGGTGCTGTAAATTACCCAAAAAAAAATTATGAGGGAAGTTTTCTGATGTTCTCCATCTTTTTCTTGGTTTAAATTAAATGTGGATGATTGCTCTCTTGGTAATCTGGGTAGAGTTGGAGCGGGAGAAATTATTCGTGACCATCAAGCAAGGGTGATTGCTTTTTTGGCAAGTTTTTTGGCATGTGTACTTACTATGAGGTTGAAGTTTTGGCGCTAGTGAGTGGCATATTGGTTGCAAGAGACTTGGGGATTCAGGGTCTTTGGATCGAATGTGATTCTATAGCAATAACGATTGCAATGTATGGTGGAACAGTCCCATGGTATGTAAGCCAAGATTGACTTTTCCTTACGTGGTATCTTTCTTCGATTCAGTGGAAACTTACTCATTGTTTTAAGGAGCAGACTTGATTGCGGAATACCTTGCAAAAGAGGAAACAAAAAAAAGGTGTTCCATTATCAATGAAGGTCTTTCTCCCATCCATAGGTTACGGGCTTTTGATTGACACCTAATATAGACCAAGATTTCGAATCACATGTGCTTTTTTTTTTTTTTTTTTCAGTATAGTGGGATGATCTCCTGCTGAAGGTCAGGGTATCATCTTAGCTTCTTTTGTTAGAGTCATGGTTTTAAGTATCTCCGATACCGATACGATACCCTCCGATACGTATCTTAAATTTAGTCGGCCGATACGATACATTGAATTTTTTAAATCATTTTGTATCGATATATATCCTACAATACATACTGATATGCATCAATACACCACTAATACACATCGATACGATACGATATGCCTCGATACGACTCTATGAAAAATATAAAATTGAGGTAAAATGTATGTTTCGGTATGTATTGGTACGTATCGGTGAGTATCGG
>NC_056570.1:29990465-30001990 GCF_013358625.1 Macadamia integrifolia | reverse complement strand
TAAAAAAAAAAAAAAAAAAAAAAAGACTAGAGATTTTAAAAACAAAGCCAAAATGAACTATTTCAATTCAATTCGATTTTAAATAGCCCATATCAGTTTCGGTTTAAATTGACACCTTAGATTTACATCCCAGGCTGCAAAAAACAAGAAGAAAAAGGTGGTATCTCCAAGTCACCAGCCATAAAAGTTGACATCAGGTTAGCTTCTTATTGCAAAGAAAATACCTACTCACTTGCCGTGTACAAAGTACATGTTAGTGAACATTGCTCAAATCATCCAAGAAAGCAAACACCTCCTCATACTTACCTGGGGGCATGGATTAAGAAAGCCGATCGGATCAGTCTTAATCGGTTGGATTGAATTGGTATTGGGGAAAAAGATTGGCTCTGAGGACTGGGCATGGAGTCCCAATCCCGAACCCATCAACGGTCGACGAAAGGGGTTAGAGGAGGAGGTAGTGGAGAAGGGGATGGTTGCTACAGTAGAGAAGGGGAGGGGTGAGAGAGGAGCTGGTGAAGGAGGGACGATATCTGGGGTGAGGGAAGAGGGTAGCAGCAGGATGTCAAGAGAGGGAAAAGGAAGGATGCATGGAGGAAGAAGAAGGGGACATGATTGTCTCATTTTTTGTTATTGTTACTTGTTCCACAATTTAACGGTCTTCTTCTTGTGTTGACTCATTGATTCTTCCTGTGGTTGCACTGTAAGTACTACCTTCTTTGAGTCAGCCGATTCATGAAGAATAAATTTCTGAGGCATGTGAAAAGGCTGGATGACACAAATTTTTGTCACAATCAAGGATGTATATCATTCTTCTAACACATATCAACCCAAAGAACGTGCTGAGCGGAACCAAACACTTCACAAAAGCACCATCAAAAATACTGAGAAACAGAGAACCCAACGAGTACATCATCCTATGAGTCAAAAACAATTCGATCAGTCTTTATGACAATATATATCCACCAAAGATCTTGAGACTAAATATTATTTAGTCACTCATCAATAAACAAAAATTTAAAAAGACATTGCAATCCAAGGCAAAAAAATCGACTAATGTGGGTTGAGAAACACAACAAGAACCTGCGATCCAACGCAAAAAAACTGGCCAACAAAGTCCAGAAAATTCAAAAAGACCTTAAAATCCAAGGCAACAAAGACCGATCAACCAACCAATATCAATCCTGACTCTTGCTGGATTGATACTGTATCGGTGAATTGGTACAAATGAAAGGTAAAGAGGTAAAAAGTACTGTTGTTCAAATAAACACAACGGGTATTTCTGTCTGATCCAAACCAATACAGGCTGATCTAGATCGGGAGTCATCGGCCAAGACCGATTCTAATATCATAAACAATGTCTGGGGCATTATTTAGTGAATGTATATCCCATATTATCCACTTATTCTTCTCTTAAATAATAATAATAATCTTCAAGAGTTGTCCTATTGTTTGAGATATTACTAATGATGTGAGAAATCGATTTCATTCCATCACCCTAGGATGGAAGAGGAAGAGATGTTCTCATAACCATTGGCTTATTAAGAAATGGGCCGTGAATGTTCTTCTTTTGGGGGCTAACAATTCGTAAACTCAAGAGGGTAGAGCAGTTGGTGAGCAATGAACTTGGTACAAATCGTAAATTTGGACATCCTAAGTTCGATTCCCACTAGGCACACCTTAGGTTACTCACACGGGGGTGTTTAGTGCTCTTCACTGGTTTCAGTGAAAGTTGAATGGTTCTCATTCAACCTCGGTATGACCCATGCTGTTGTGGAGTCAGTATGGACCCACGGTACTAGTCAGGCCGAAGGCCTGGATACCCGTTGTTAGCAAAAAAAAAATCTATGATGATGTTAGAAGTTTATGTTGGATTGTTTTGACTAATTTCATGCTTCTTTAAAGGTGAAACTTATCTGAGTGGTTCCTCTTTTAAGTCTTTAACTCTGACATTAAACTTCTTTGGTTCTGTAGAATTGGAGTTCAGGGAACTTGATTTGTCGGCATTTTGATATGTTAACTGAAGGAAAAGATTTTCTGAGTTGACAGGGCATTGTTTACTAATATTTCTGTGTCTATCTCTCTTTTCTCTTTGCATCAAAAATGACTTTATTACCCTATTTCATAAGAAATTTTTTTTTTTTCTTGATAGAGGTTCTAGTGATGAAAGAGTGTGAAGTTGGAGTGAGAACAAGTGAGAAGGAGGAGATCTTCAGGTAGGAAAGAGAGTAGTTGACTCTTTGCATCATCCAACAATATTGCAACATCCATCTTTTATTCTACTTTCGTATGCAGTAGGTGTTGACAATGGGTTTTTTTGGTGAACCACCCCCACCTCCCAAATTTTTCGTTTTTCTTGATCTTTCCTTTGACTTCTTTGAATTTTTCATTTATGAACTGCCATCTATAAAAACAGAAGAGTTTGCCGATGTCGAATATTATTATGAAAATCATATTGAATTATTGTATTGGAGATTTGACACGGCTTTGATGTTACAAAACAGTATTTTCTTTGGTTTGGTATTATATCGATTTTTAAGACAAATTGTTCGGCATGTATCGAATCGTATTGAAATATCAAAATCATACAAGATGATAGTCTTACCGACCACCGAATTACTAACTAAAAGGTTAAAATGAAAAAAAAAAATATATATATATATATATATTTATGCCGAATAAAAACTATATCAATATTGAAATATAATAATTTTCTCAATATGGGACGATTTTCATTATCTACCTGTGATCTATTGCATCATATCAAAACCATATTGAAGTACCGAAAAATCTAACCGATTGACACTCTTATATGAAATACCACCTCTGACACACGAGACCCACACCCCATGGAGGGCCCAGATCTATAACCACATGTTCCCATGTGGGGAATTTATAGGTACGAAGACATGCCGACATGAAGCAAAAGGGAAAGAGGGGTTTGAATTTTTAATCGTGAAGTGGACTTTCACAATTTTTTACACTTGGTTAGCTCCCAAGCTACATCTTCATGTTATTTTATACACTTGGTTTAGCTCATAAGCTAAACATGTTCATTATAAATACAAAGATAACAGAAGTGAGATACCTGAATAATCTCCACTAGAGAATAGAGAAACAGGTATGGTGAACAGCAAGGTTCTTATAGTTGGGGGCACAGGATACCTAGGGAGAAGGCTTGTAAAAGCAAGCTTAGCTCATGGTCATGTCACCTATGTCCTCCACCGGCCTGAGATTGGAGTTGACATGGAGAAGCTGCAAATCCTTTTGTCATTGAAAGAGCAAGGAGCTCACCTTGTTGATGGATCTTTTAATGATCATCAAAGCCTTGTCATTGCCCTAAAATTAGTTGATGTTGTCATCTGTGCAATCTCTGGTGTTCACATTAGGAGCCACCACATCCTTCAACAGCTCAAGCTTGTTGAAGCAATCAAAGAGGCCGGAAATATCAAGGTACACAATAACATCCCTAGTTTGTCACTCTCTGACCCTAAAATTTGGTATATATCAACCCAGGATTCATGGTTGGCCTAATTTTAGAACTGCTCATTTGCTTGACCCAGCCCAGCCCAGCCCACTCCAGCCCAGCCCAGCGAAAAGTGAAGAAAGTTGAGAAAGGAATGACTAGTGCTTATACATCCTTAGAGCACGGTTCACCCCACCATTGTAGGATTCATAAACCTATATAAGGTTTCAGTATTTTCTCAAAATATCCTTTTGATATCGTCCTCACTAATCTGTTGTATCGCAGTGAGTGACACATCGAGGAGATAGGAAAACTTGGTCCCATACAAAGTATTATTATTAATCTTTCTTAATATTTTTTTCTTTTTGTCATGATAAAGGTTCTAAATCCTCTTTGCAAAACTGCGTATTAGAGAGAGAGAGGATTTTACAAGTCCCTTTTTTTAGGTGGGCCGGGGGATCTAGACTAGTTGAGGAATAAGTGGGCTCAAACTCAAAATCTCATAGGGGCTAGGCTCTACTGCATGAGTTTCAGATCCCCTCAACGTACATTTCATGTGCTAATGCCTATCCCTTTTATTTTTCATAAACAACTGGATATCTATTCCTTTAATTTTCAATAAATAACCCTCTCCGCCCTCTAATTGACAATAAGTGGTACACGTATTCACACCTATATTCACTTGAACGTACGTGCAGGAGAACTCAACTCCTACTGAACTAGCATCAAGCCAGCTGCGGTAGCAGTTGTCCTCAAATTTTCATGCCCTTCAGAAATTAGGGTTTCATGAATCAAACCTGTTTAAGTCAAAAAATATTGTTTCCATCATTTTTCATGAATTTATACCAACATTAGTATTATATGATTATAACTGAAGTTGAGTCTAACAAATGGGGTGCAGCGATTTTTGCCATCGGAGTTTGGAACAGATCCGGCGCAAATGGGAAATGCCATGGAACCTGGAAGGGTGACATTCGATGATAAGATGGTGGTGAGGAAGGCGATCAATGATGCCGGCATTCCTTTCACTTATGTATCTGCAAACTGTTTCGCCGGATACTTCCTTGGTGGTCTATGTCAACCTGGGAAAATTATTCCTTCTAGGGATAGTGTGGTATTGTTGGGAGATGGAAACCAAAAAGGTAACCATATACTTATTTGTTTTGAGACTCAAAAATGCATCTATCGGAGTAAGAATTATAATAGTTATGTCCTTCGGGTTGGGCAGCAATATATGTTGATGAGGATGACATTTCAAAATACACAATAAAAACAATTGAAGACCCACATACACTCAATAAGACTCTCTACCTACGACCACCAGAAAACATATTGTCTCAGAGAGAGGTTGTGGGAATATGGGAGAAGCTCATAGGCAAAGTGCTACACAAGTCTACCATCTCCAAGGAAGAATTCCTTACTACTATGAAAGGTAAGATTTTTTATTATTATTATTATTATTATTATTATTATTATTATTATTGGAATAATGAAAGGTAAGATTGGCTTTCCGTTGTAAGAAATCAATGCAACCAGAATCCGTTACCAAAAAAAAAAAACCGTAAATAGAATTATTATTATTATTATTATTAGTGTGGCCCTTGTACCAGTGTGGGTGCCAATGAGAGTATTAATAAAAATATCAATAAGAATAAGATTTTCAATTTTCATGAGAGGTGGGGTAATCATTTCACCCCCACTGAGTTTGGGCATTGAGGCTTCGCCACCTCTTTTTAAGTTTTTTCTTCTTTTTTTTTTTTTTTTTGCACTATTATTGTTATTATTATTTTGACATGCCTCTTAAAAAACAGAGCAAAATTATGCAGAACAAGTTGGATTGACGCACTACTATCATATTTGCTATGAGGGTTGCCTTGCAAATTTTGAAATAGGAGAAGATGGAGAGGAGGCTTCGAGGCTTTACCCAGAAGTTAACTACACAAGGGTGGACAAATATCTCAAACGCTATATATAAAAGTTTCTTTAGCTAAGAAACTATAGATAATAAATTACTTGGAGCCCACATGTGGCCTTGAATTGAATATATAGGATCTGGAAAATAATGTGCTTCCCCCTCCCCCTCCTGAATTTGATGTACGTACCATCCTTTGTTTAGTAGTTTATTTTCCCACCCTAAGTTTGTTTATGGGCCTTTGAGTAGGATCCCAGTAATGCTAACCGTTTGTGGCTTCTATGATTTTTTTTTTCTTTTAATATATTTCTTATTCACCCAAAAACAAAATATGCTTTGCACTTGAATGGAATAGTAGATTAATGTTGCAAAATAAATACTTTGTGGGTAGTAGTTGATGACAATAATGCTACTTAATTGAACAGGCTTCTCAACATCAACTTCCAACTTTGACCTCTCCTAACTAAATAGTTTCTTTTGATAATCGATGACACTACCATATGTCCATAACTATTGGCCCCACAATACGGAAATTAAGATACTCTTTATTACATTGAGAGCTTCTTCATTTATATAAAGTAACGATTTATAACCAAATTTTCCTAAGAAAAATTAATTTATAACAAAATTTAGAAAATCAAGGTTTTTTTGAGCTTTATAAAGGAGCAATGTATCATTTTTTATGCAGTTATCTATATATATTTTTTTTTTCTCTTGATAGAAATACAATTATTTTAATATAGTTACAGGAAAATGTTACTAGGTAGTCTAGCCTATGTCTTCCTCTCTTTTCTTTGAACAAAGTTTATTGGATGGAACATAAAGGCCATGCATAGAGACAGATATATCCCTTCTAGAGGCACGTGCCCTATGTGATGTGGCACTTATGTTCGAAAACATTTGCCCCTTTTCTTTTTTTCTTATATATTGTCAAAAACCCCTAAATCAACATGGAAGCGGGTTTATAAAATTGAGAATGGATCCGTTGAACAATCAACACCTGTCTTTTTTCTCAGATATATTTTTCTTTGTCCTTGTAATGACAGAAAAGGAGACAGGTGTTGATCGCTAACTCATACAACCAGGTGATCGTATGAGCAAAGGATTCTTTCTCTATGAAATTGGTGAATCAGATTGGAAATCCAATTAACCTTGGAACCGACACTGAATGATGCAACTGACTCTCTGATTAATGGGTTTTGACTGATTTTGATTGATTTTTACTGATTCAAATCGGGTATCGGTCAGGGTGCCGATTCAGAGTTTTAAAACCCTGCAAAGGCTTGATTACAAGCTTATAGAAGAGTACAGAAAGATGTAATATAAGTAGCAGGCACTCGGCAGTGAAGAGTGGAAAGAGACTTGCAATGGTTCAACCTTACAGGAACCTGGGCTTTTGAGTTTTGATAGAACTTTACCGTAAATCGAACTGTCCAAATTCATTTTTGTTCCCTGCAGCTCCATTTGCTTCTTCCTCTTCTTCCTCTTCTTCCTCAGTACTTTTCTTCTTCCTTTTCCTGTATTTCTCCTGCTTCTGCGACTGCGTTCAAGAAAGCAAACCCATGAGAAAAATGGATTATAGAAAAACATTGAAGAAAGGGAAAGCAAAGCAGCCGAGTAAGAAGAAAACTTTGCTTATTTTCCCAAGTGATGTGGAGAAAAATATCCCCTCTAGGCTAACGCAAAGCTGTTAGAACAAACACCAACGTGGTGTGCTACGTCCTCAGGTAAAAAAAAATATGACTCACTATGTTGAAAGAAAAATTATAATGGAAATCTTTCTCAAGAACACTTAAATAGCTGCAAGAAAACTCCCCTAAAAACTCTAACATGAGAAACTTTCAAATTTCACTCTGTTTGCTAAACAAGACGACAGCACAGATATATACCCCTTCAAGTCGGGTCGATCCATTGGGTCAATCCCTTTGCTACCATCACATATCTCAAAAGATAAAAAAAAAGTCATTCGGATCACTACCAAAATATTTCGGAGAGGATCAAGAATTTGAGACAAACAAAACAGAAGTCTCTGATACGCTCTAGCGTGTATGTAAGCATTGGTACAATCTAGTTACTAAACCACATTCATTAATATGCAACTCAATCGATCAACCCAAATCAAAGAAATCTCGAAATTAGCATTTTCTTCTGGTGGTAGAGTCTACTCTACAGATGTTGAGGCCTGTGAAAAGCGGTTCATTAAAACCAGAGGACAGTAAAAACCAATTGCAGAAAGAACTAGTTTTTCCATTATCATTACTGTGATATGTTCTTGAAGTTATAGGTTCTTGTAATGGGTTACTCTGTTTTTCTACTTTTGGTAGCTTGTATTTTTTGAACCCAACCACCAAGGAATACAAGAGTCTACCTTACCCAGAAATCCTTTTGAAGAGACCATCTTCTTCTTCATTTGGGTAATGAAGGATTATGGTGATGAACAATCATGGACTAAAGAATTTTTTCTTTTCGTAAAGATATTGCTCATTTCATACTAACTATTGAGATGGTCCCACATCGATTGTGGGTGACTCAACTATCATGTATAAGAGTCTTAAAAGGCCACCCCATTTCAAGCCAATTGTTTTTAAGATGAAAACATTAACACTAACAAATAGAATGGAGTGGCTGATCTTACCCCTCTCCTAGCATAACCTAGCGAGTTTTGGGTAGTAATTTGGACAGATTCTATTGTAATGTAACATATCAAGACTGATTCAGCAGCCGGAACGCACAACCCAAACTTCATTGATAGACCATACATTTACAAAGAACACATACCCTTTATACACAGACAGACTAGAATAGTCCTACTCAATTAAACATACAGATACCAAAAACTTGTACAGAATTATACGACCTGACAAAAAATGTGTCAATATGGCTAGCATTACATGCAGAAAGTCCTTAGAGAACTAAAATGGAGAACTTGATGATCCAAAAGGTCTTGGGAGTATGGTGATTACTAGGCCAAGTTAATGGCCGGCACTCTTCATTTGCAGTCTTTCATTTGACTTGCATATCCATGTTTATATAGCTTATTGTAGAATCAGTTTCTAAGATCAAGGAACTATTTTCCCAGCTGCCATGCTATTAGAAGAGCCCCAAATGTTTCCTACAGTTATTTGATTTGTTGGATCTCTGTTCATTGTATATGTTAAGTTTGTCTCGAATTCTTGATCCATTTTGAAGAATGATTCCGCTCCAACCTATTTTGATGGTGTTCCAAATGAGATTTTTTCTGAGATTTATGATGATAGAAGAGATGTTGGGCTAATAGGCCAACTTGGAGGAGTATATTGTTGGAGTATGATGTCTTGTATTCCGTCACAATTTAATCCAGGGAGTATTGGTGCAGGCGCCTCGACAGGTAGGATCTCATTTCACCAAGGACGTAGATAATCTTGCCGAACCTAGTAAATCTGTGTGCATTATTTGTTCTTGTTTTTTTATTATCTTTTGCAGCGTTTTAGGGTTGCGTTTCTACATATATAATTTTCTATCGTCTTCTTAAGCAAGTATTGAAATTTGGGGTTTTTCGTGTTAGGGTTTCTAGACAAGTTTTCTTGCGGCGATTTGGATAGTCTTGAGTGAGATCTCCATTGTAAATTTTCTCCAATCATAGTAAAACATCTTCTTCTTTACCCGAGGACGTAGCACACCACATCGGTGTGTGAACCTCGTTAAATTTGTGTCTTATTCAAATCTATGTCTCTATTTTTCTTCGTATTTGTTGATGTTTATCCTTACATATATCATATACAAATTGCTTTAGCAGGGATGATGAAGTTTTCAAGGTATCCATGACAAATGTGCATTGTTGAAAGAGCCCATAAGAAATAATATTCGTGATACCAGATGTCTAGATATGCCAGAAACAGATTTTAGAGAAATATCTTGGCATTCATGTCTCCATTACTAGATTACCACCCTTGATGTTCTCCAATGATTTTGTGACAAATTGCCCTACTGCACTCCTTTAAGCTCTCTTATTTTTTTCTTTTGAGCATAATAATCACTACATCGAGACTGTCATTCGGAAAAGACAAGAGAGTCAATCCCTCGACCTCCTGAAACCCCTAGTGAAAAACATTGTGAACCAACAAAACCTATTTGTCCTTTGGTCTTTGCTTCAATTCTTACTAGTTTCTACATTTATAAGAACTTCCAATGCAATATGTAAGAAGCTTATACAAGTTCACAGTGACATGGTTTAAGGGATGCCTGCCTATAATCCTTTTCAACATGTGGAGAATACTTGTTTGCTTCACATGAATTGATGATTTTTTTTTTTTTTTTTTTTTTGACAACCAAGACTAAGCACACAAATAACAAGGGAGGATTATCTTTTGTATGGTGCCAAGAGACTATTGGAATTGACAAAATTGAAAATTTTATCTTTGATTTCAGCAGAACCTTTGGATCTGGTGAACTCTTTCACATGTTTGTGGTGGCTAGGAAAGAATAGACTTGTCTTATGAGGTCGTCATAACAGTTTTAACTTTATATATTCATCTGATTTTTATTTTTTTTATTTGTTAACGACAGTACCCAAGCCTTCGGCCTAACTAGTCCTGCATGTTCATACTGACCCTACAATCGCATGGATCAAGTCATACCAAGGTTAAATGAATCATTTAACTTTTACCAAAAGCAGTGAAAAGTACTAAATACCCCTATGTGAGTGACCCCAAAGAAATAAGAAGAATCAAATTCAAAACTACATGCCTCTTAAGGTGAAAATCCTTTATCAACTCGGCTATTCCCTTGGGGTTTGATTCACCTTATTCTCAGTTGAATATATTGAATAAGATCAAGATTTTCTAGAGAGAATTAGAGGTTAATTTCCTTAGATATATGTCCATTTCTGAACATTTGAATTTAGAGGACAAAGTTAATTACGGTCATTTGAGTCATCTTTCTTGGCGTGATTTACAGACTGATAAGACTCCCAATCCTTTTTATAAATTTCTGAGCAGATCTGATGATTGTATAGTGTTTGAAACAACTTTCAGATGAAAGAAAAGAAAATTTAATTAAGAAGAAAGTTATTGTTCATAAGATCACTACAAACTACATAGCTCAGTTTCTTCCTGCTAGCCTTGTTGCTGATATATCATGAACTATCACCCACTGTGTTTATCTCTCTTTCTATCTCTCCTGTATGATATCTCGTTCAGTGTTAGGGGTGAAAGTTTGGCCTTGACAATCCAAAGTCGCCCTGGCCCACCCTAAACCTGAACAAGGCTTGGACCGAGTATTCTGACCCTGAGGGAGGGTTAGGGTTAAAAAACCCCAACCCTAGGTCAGGGTTAAAAAACCCCAACCCTAGGTCAGGGTTGGATCGGGCTCGGGTTGAGGCCTCAGCTCGACCCAATCCAACCCAAGCTTGAAATTTAATCCTAAATTTTTATATTATAATATAGGGCTCCTATTGGTATTTCATTTTTTAATGTATAGAATATGAACAGTAAAAACAGATCAATCAAGGTTAATCTAGCCATTGCAAAAGTCAGGGTCAACCCATCCTGACCTAACCTGATCCTGACATGGTCAATTAGGGTCGGGTTGGGTTGGTATGAACTCAGCAAGGTTGGGTTAGGGTTTTAAGAAACCCTGCCTAACCCAACCCTATTTCACCCTTATCCAGCGTCCCATTAGTGTTATCTGCTAGCTTACATATACCGATGGCATACCTATCCCTCTCCTTAACATTAATTATATTAAATAAGAATTTGTTGTTTGTAATTATGACAAAATTTGTAACTATACATTTTTTTTATCCATAGAGAATGACATGTCACTTCTCTAGAATGTCTAAGAATGCATACTCACATGGACACCTTGCCCCTCCTCAAATCATGATAACAATTTCAATTTAACAGATGGTTTGGGAAATTACATTAAGCCTTGCACATTCCATCTTAAGCTCCAGTTGTTGCTACATAGCAAAACCTCCCGGTGCTCAACCTTTTTCCTTTGCAAAATAAATAAATAAATCTACTACCCTATTCAAGTGAAAAACACTATCTTTTGATCTTCTCTTGTGACGGAAGAGTCTAACACACATTCGACGGCTAGGAGCTCGGGTGAGTATTCGAGGTGTTCTCAGTCGTTGGATGTGGTTGTGCTCTCTCACCAATGGAAAAGGAT
>NC_056570.1:29990013-29990445 GCF_013358625.1 Macadamia integrifolia | reverse complement strand
TTTTTTTTTTTTTTTTTTTTTTGAAAACAAAACATATCGTAGAAACCAAGGGGGGAGGGAGGGAATTGGCTGTGACCTATGTTGCAACTAAGTTGCTCACAACCAAAGAAATGTATTAATTCACCTTCTCCTTTAGATACACAAATACCCTCTTAGGTTTTAGTATTTTCAAAAATACCCTTAGAGGTTCTATTTCTTCAATTGCTCAAGGATAGCAACTACTTAGCTGCAACCTAGGGAACTTTCAAATTTTGTCCCAAAAAGGCTACTCTATGAGGTACGCCACTCTTTCCTTTTTTATTTTTGGTAAAAAGTTGGGGTACGCCACTCAATAGCTTGAAATTTAAAAACTAAAGGTTGATACATCAAAGCAAGATAGGTGAAAAAAACAACTAAACAAAGGTTGATACATCAAAATGGGGGGGGGGGGGG
>NC_056570.1:29989593-29989993 GCF_013358625.1 Macadamia integrifolia | reverse complement strand
AAGAAACACCAATAAAATGAAAAATAAGTACAAACAAATTATTTTCCAAATACAATTATTATTCAATTCAAGGCCAAGTATGGGTTCCAAATATTTTATTATGCATAGTTTGTTAGCCTCCTAGTTTCTTATGTATGTTATTTTATTTATACAACTTGTTTAGCTCTAAGCTACACATGCTTGATGTAAATACAAATCTAGGAGAAGGGCTGTTCGGCCAGGGGACCTTGCAATCTCAGCTAAACTGAGAGTGCAACTCAGGCCAGCCCATCAGATGTGGGCTTCCCTAAATTAATTGGTTTGTATCGAGCTAGGCTTCTTACTTGGCTCTATTTCGATTTTTTACCTCAACTGCTTGACCAGCCCAATGAGTTTCAACTTTTTTTTTTTTTGGGGTGAA
>NC_056570.1:29987397-29989573 GCF_013358625.1 Macadamia integrifolia | reverse complement strand
TTTTTTTTTTTTTTTTTTTGGGGGGTGGGGTGGTGGGGGTGGTTAAGATTTCAACCTAATGTCTAACCATTCCTGATAGGGATGAAATAGGACCGAGTTGGGCTAGGTTTCTTAAAACCCCAAATTCTAGGTTCCTAAAACTCAATCTATACCCAACCTAACCATAGTGGGTTCATGCTTAAGCCCAACCTTACTAGGCCGGGTTGGGCCAAGATGGCCCTGATTTTTGCTAGAGTTGGATTAATCCTGATTGATTATGATTTTTGCAATCGAAGTTGAGGTTCCATTGGTTAAGTATATCGAATATTTGGAACAATACAAAATTTTGTATTTGATGTAGTAAAAAACTACCGTATAAATTGGGCATAAGAATTAATGACCAAGATTTCATTATTCCAAATAAAATGATAGGATGACAACCCTAATCATATTATATAAATCATGCTTAAACCCAGGCCGGGTTGGGCTAGGCCTAGGCATTAACCCAGATCCGGCCCAACCCTGAGAGGTCAATGTTTTCAACCCATAAAAATCTTACCCCCAAGCCTGTTTGAGACGTCAGGGTCAAACTTACACCTCTAATACCCAACCTGAAAAGTGAAAAGTTGAGTGCTAGTTGTATTGTTCAAATTTTCTTACTTAAAAATGAAACTTTTTGTAATCATTACCCATGTGATTGTATAAGCTACTTAATTGTTTTACCATATTTAGTGATGATACATTTTACATGTAATCAATTTTTATTTTACACTTTATAGCAAAGTGATGAGGTTGGGATCCATGTCATGTCCATGTAGATATTGTTCTGTTGGGACCGTCTTAAACTTCTAATGCCCACAACTGTTCCACGACAATAATTTCAAGTCGTAGAAGTTTAGCACACCCTTACACCAGTGCATGGATCAATGAAATTGCCATCTCAAAAGCGAAGTTGAACCCAACTAGTATCTTGAGGAATGCAAGATATTGGATGTATGAATCATGCATAAAGCAACCCCAAACCAAGAACATCCCCCTCTCCCAAACCCAAGCTATCCCTAACCCATACACAATTCACAACATTCGTATTTGTTCAACTG
This sequence comes from Macadamia integrifolia, assembly GCF_013358625.1. Taxonomy (NCBI): domain Eukaryota; kingdom Viridiplantae; phylum Streptophyta; class Magnoliopsida; order Proteales; family Proteaceae; genus Macadamia; species Macadamia integrifolia. The sequence goes on along the minus strand of NC_056570.1, from coordinate 29,988,494 downwards.
TTTCTGATACAACTTCAGGTATGATCACTGTTAGTTAAAACGCGTTTAAAACGCGTTCGCGTTTTTTTGTCGTTTAAAACGCGTATTACCGTATGCTTCCATACAATGCGGGAAAAAACGGGTACGACTGCATAAACCGTTTAAAACGCGTATACGTTTTATAAGGGCAAAATGGGAATTTTATCATACTATTAAAAAAAAAACCCAAAACTGAAGAAAACGTTTTAAGATTCATTTCTTCCCCAAATCCCTTCCCTTCCATATTCTTCCTGTTAATGTCTTCCATCTCTACTTCTTTCTCACGGAGCTTTTGAAGGATCCTTTCTTCGGCAAATGAGAGAGTCTGGAGTTGATTGGCCTGAACCTTCTCTAGGATCGCTTCTTTCTGAGTTCTGAAATTGTGCTCCGGTGAATCCATGAATCATAGCCGTAGTCCGGTGCTCCGGTGAGTCCGTGACTCCATCTCTCCCTTCTTTCATGAGTCGATTTTCCAACCTAGGGAAAACCGAGCGAACGGAGCCATTACCTGAAGGCGGCTCACGAATGTTGGCCGCAGTGGATTGACGACGGTTCAGAGTTCAGACTTCAGACTTCAGACTTCAGAGCGGCATCAAAACGAGTGAGCAACAGCTGCTGAGATCGCCGTGAAAGTTTTGGCCGTCAGTCGGAAGCGGATCCACCATTCAGCGGATCCACAGTCGGCGTGAAGGTTTTGGCCATCGTCAGAAGCAGCATCAAAACGAGTGAGCAACAGCTGCTGAGACGAGTTGCCGTCCTCATGAGCCATGGTTTGAGAGGGTTGTTGTTGAGGTACGCTCTTCGAGCCCTTGTTGTGAGCCTTTCTCTCTGTCTCTACTCTTCTTCTTTCTCTTGTTCTGTAATATAGCATCGAAAGGGTCTGGGCGCAAGGGTCACTTTCGCCATGGCTTCTTTTTCCAAGTTACTTTCAGTCTGCAATTTCAATCAACCATGGAGTAACTCCCAACTCCGGGGGCACCTAAGAATTTCAAATTTGGAAAATGTTGGCAATACCAAGCCAGATGCCATTGAAGCCAATTTAAAGAATAAGCCACACCTTCGTGAGTTACAGTTGTGCT
>NC_056570.1:29986224-29987377 GCF_013358625.1 Macadamia integrifolia | reverse complement strand
ATAAGAATTAATGACCAAGATTTCATTATTCCAAATAAAATGATAGGATGACAACCCTAATCATATTATATAAATCATGCTTAAACTTAGGCCGGGTTGGGCTAGGCCTAGGCATTAACCCAGATCCGGCCCAACCCTGAGAGGTCAATGTTTTCAACCCATAAAAATCTTACCCCCAAGCCTGTTTGAGACGTCAGGGTCAAACTTACACCTCTAATACCCAACCTGAAAAGTGAAAAGTTGAGTGCTAGTTGTATTGTTCAAATTTTCTTACTTAAAAATGAAACTTTTTGTAATCATTACCCATGTGATTGTATAAGCTACTTAATTGTTTTACCATATTTAGTGATGATACATTTTACATGTAATCAATTTTTATTTTACACTTTATAGCAAAGTGATGAGGTTGGGATCCATGTCATGTCCATGTAGATATTGTTCTGTTGGGACCGTCTTAAACTTCTAATGCCCACAACTGTTCCACGACAATAATTTCAAGTCGTAGAAGTTTAGCATACCCTTACACCAGTGCATGGATCAATGAAATTGCCATCTCAAAAGCGAAGCTGAAACCAACCAGTATCTTGAGGAATGCAAGATATTGGATGTATGAATCATGCATAAAGCAACCCCTAACCAAGAACATCCCCCTCTCCCAAACCCAAGCTATCCCTAACCCATACACAAATCACAACATTCGTATTTGTTCAACTGTTTCTGATACAACTTCAGGCATGATAGGATGAGCTTACTGTTTATTCCATCAAAAAACTTACTTCTATTTTTATGTCCAATTATGTGCTGACAGGAAACCATATTGAGGCAAGCACAAGGGCTCTACTATTTGGACTGAAGCAGGCTAAGGAGCTAGAATGGCGTGTGGAGAAGATTTGGGGCGACACTAGTGATTTAGAATTTTTTTGGGACCCTAGTACCAAACTTTGGCCTTTGAACATTTTACCTATGGTTTTTTACGTAAAGTTTAAACCTAATCGTTTTTTGTTTAAGCTCAGGCCTACCAACAATCGGTACTTTTTGTCAAAAACTTTGCCCAACTCTCTTTATCTACTAAATCTGTAATTAATTGTGATCCCCAGAACATACAATTGTCTCATATATTTTGAATAGTTTTTATTCAATTATGAAAAAAAAA
>NC_056570.1:29966367-29986204 GCF_013358625.1 Macadamia integrifolia | reverse complement strand
AAAAAAAAAAAAGCACACATAGAAACATCAATAAAACAAACATTATTACTTTTATAGAGGAGGAGACCGTCATTTTATCTTTTGTCGCCCATGTTTCTGGGCGTAGCCCCAACACTCCCTACACATAACATTTTCCCATAACAAATTTCCAAGCTGAATGGATTTTTTTGTATTCTGTCATGCTAATTATTTATTTATTTAGTACATAAATTCAATCACTTATTTATATTTTGGCCTTAGGAATATAAATATATATATATATATATATTTTTTGGGTAAAGCTAAGAATATGTTATTCAAGTCATGAGAAGGCACTTTTACCAAAAAAAAAGAGAAGGCGCGCACGTGGAATGTCTCCATTTCTTCCCTTTCTCTTTTCTCTTTTCTTTTTTTTTTAAACAGAAATAAATATTTTATTAAGAAAAATCAAAGAAGGTGAAACACCTTCCCACAGAAACAGGGTTTACAAGACACAAAGGTGGTTTACCAAGATCTAAAAAGTCCAAACCTAACAGCTCCCTAAGCTAAACAATGCACCCCTCTATTGTCAACGCAAGGCAGAAATCTGAAAAAAAAAAAAAAAAACAAAAAAACAAACAAAACAAACAAAACAAACAAAACAAACAAAACAAACAAAACAAAACAAAACAAAACAAAAAGACTAGCAACACTAAAATGTCTTTGACTATCAAAAGGCTAGCCCAATCAAGGGAAGAAGGAAGCCCTTTACAAGCAAAAATTATAGCTAAGCAATCACTACAAATAACAAGAGAATTAATGCCCAAGAATTTGGCCAAGAGGATCCCATCCCTTACTGCCTTAGCTTCTGCAGCAGCTACTGAAAAACTGAACCCTGCTCTACAATTTGTAGCGACAAAAACACCCTCTGATGTTGTAATAATAGCTTCACGCCTGCCTTTGCACGAAGAGGATCTCCAGGAACCATAAGTGGTTAAAGTAAAATGGTCCACAGGAGGAGTAGAAAAATCTGACATAGCAATAACATTGAGCACCATATTGCTTTCCTAATGAGGAAAAACCATCTCTTCATGAACAGCAGCTCCAATACAAATATAACATTCCCGGATGGAGGTTGAAATAGCTGCTGAAACACTGAGGAGATTAGGCTCTACATGATTAAAGATGGCATTATTTCTGACCTTCCAAATCTGCCACACAGTAGATGACCAAATGAGATTAAAATCTATCAAGTTAGGAATATTCTTATAACGAACAAAGAGAAAGTTTAGCTAATCCTTAAAGCTCTCACTCAAAAAACAAGATGTATCAAACTGTAATGGGGATACTAACCATACTGTCGACGCAAAAGAACATTGGAATAATGCATGAACTACTGATTCATCCACTCTTGAACATAAAGAACAGGCAGCAGAAGGCACCAAATTACGCCTTGCTAGAAGTTGCTTCACAGCAATAGCATTGTTACAACATCTCTACATAAAAAAATTAATTTTAGGAATCAGCTTTAACTTCCAAAAATGTTTCCAAAAAGGGCCTTGAGATGAAGAAGCCTGAAAAGTTGAAGATAAAGCACAAAAATAGGCAGATCTAATAGTAAACACACCATATCGATTGAAATTCTAAGTCCAAAAATCCTCCCTATGAGAGACAGGCAAAGGAATTTGGGCAATAGCTTTGGCCTCAACTTCTGAAAAATAAGATTGGATGAGACTTAATTTCCAATGTTTTAAAGGATGGGTAATAAGATCCCGAACAAGTATAACATTTGGCATGTGATTCCTACTTAAAATGCGACCCCCCAGTAAAGAAGGAAGCCAACAACCCTAAAAAACTATGGTGGAAGCCCCATCACCAATACCTCTTCTTAAACCTTGGGAAAGAAGATCCCTACCCTTTAAAAGACACCTCCAACCCCAAGAGCAGTTTGGTTTCATAGTGGCATCAAGAAAGGAGCAATGGGGAAAATATTTACCCTTAAGAATTTAAACTCATAAAGCATCATGATTATGTAAGAGTCTCCATCTTTGTCGGGCAAGAAGAGCATGATAAAAACAAGTCAAATCACGAAATCCAAGGCCACCTACAGATTTACTTTTACAAAGCTGAGACCATTTCACCCAACAAACTCCCTTTCCAAGATTGTCTTTCCACCAAAAGGATCTGATCAATTTATTCAGCTCTTCACATAGGCCGCTAGGAAGGAGGAACACTGACATTGTGTAAGCTGGAAGGGCAAAAGCAACGGATTTGATAAGAATTTCCTTACCATCTGCTGAAAGAAGGCTTTCCTTCCACCTTGACAGCCTAGCTCGCACCGTTTCCACAATGTAAGAGAACATCTCTTTTTCAGAACGACCAAAACTAGATGGCAAACCTATATACTTCCCCAAACTTGGCACCACACTAAAACCTAAAGCCAAAGACGCATCCTCCTTTATAGGAGGTGTGTTGGGACTAAACCAAACAGTTGACTTAAACATGTTCAACATTTGACTCGATACCCAACAATAATCCGAAATGAGTCCCAAAATCTTATGGCCCTCACAAGTACCAGCTTTGGAGAATATCAAACAGTCATCAGCAAATAAAAGATGAGACACAGTAGGACCAAAACAACTAATACGAATGCCAGAAGTATATCTTTCAGCTTCGGCCTTAAGAAAATAGCAGGAGAAGGCTTCCTGACAAGTGATGAAAAGATAAGGGCTTAGAGGGCATCCTTGCCTTAAGCCCCTATTAGGAACAACCTCACCAATAAAAGAACCATTAATTTTAACATGAAAAGAGACTGAGGAAATGCATTCCATAATCCAATTGATCCAAGTAGCACAAAAACCAAACCTAAACAACAAATATTCAAGAAAGTTCCATTCTACTTTATCATATGCTTTACAAATATCCAATTTAAGAGCCATTAAACCATCTTTCCGTTTAGAGTATTTTATAAAATACAACATTTTATGAGCCACATAGATGTTATTAGAAATGGCTCTAGATGGAACAAATGCACTTTGGTAAGGACTAATGATAGAATGGAGAATAGGTTTCAGCCGGTTGACCATGCATTTTGCAATTATTTTGTAAATGACTGTGCATAGACTAATGTGCCTAAAATGATTTAACTCACAAGGGTTTTTTTGTCTGGAAATAAGCACAATAATGGTTTTATTGAAATTCCTAAGCATGTGCCCTGAAATGAAGAACCAATTAACTGCATTAATGACATCAGTCCCTATAATATGCCAATGATTATGGTAAAACTTAGCAGGTAAACCATAAAAACCAGGGGCCTTAAAGGCCCCAATCTGAAAGGCAGCCCTTTTTATCTCCATATTAGTAAAAGGATCACTCAAAACAGAATTTTGAGTGGGGGAAATACGAGGGTTAACATAGCTCAAGAACTCATCAATAAGCACAGGGTTTGAAGAGGCAAATAATGCAGAAAAATGATGAAGGATAAGTTGATTCCAAGACAATAACCACACATCTCCCGTGCTTAATGAGTACATACCATGGTTTGAAGAATCGGATCAGATTGATTTGAATCAGTTTGAATTAGTCATATAAAATTGGTACCAGTCTTTATTGATTTTGATTCTTTGTTGATATTGTATTGATGAATCGATAGATTAATATAGATAAGCATAAAATAGTAAATATATATATATATATATATATTTTTTTTTTTTTTTTTTAAATTGAACTCAAAGATATTTCCGTCTTACCCTAATTATGATCAGATTGATTTCAACCTTGATCAATTCCGACCTTGATTGCATCTTCTCAAACCTTGGTACATATTAATGGTGGACAACACAAAAATTTAAATGTTATTTGCACCGGCCAGAAAATGAGCCATGATAATCTCACCATACTGTAACAGGGATGAGGAGGTACAAGGAGGGGCAGGCGGGGGTGGGGGAGACTGAGGCCAAGGTAGTGGCAGCAGTGGGAGCCATGGGATGGCGGTGGAATGTTAGAGGGTGAATATGAGAGTAGGATGGAGAGTATCAAGGGTAGTTAAGGGATTTTAAATTACCAAGATACAAGGATAAGTGGAACTTCGCCTTTTGGGGGGAATCACAATAAAGGTTTAATATAGGAGACTTAATTTGAGTAAATATATGATGAATATAAGGAAGTGACAATAATCGCCTCATGAAGATAAAAACCGGTTGCTACCAAAGAAATAAAACAACTTCTCAAACGTGCGCAAAGAGCGATGAATAGTGAAAGAATCAATCAAATCATAAAGAATAGGTGATATGCAGTATTCATGAATTTATAGAAATCACAAGATTAAAACAATGGGAATTTCTCTGGGGGAGAGTAGTCCTATGCTCAGACATATGGGAAGCAAAATAATCAACTTATCCCGCATGAAAAAGAAAATGACGTTTCTATGTATGCTTCCTCATATACCTCCATTATCTTTCACACCAACATAAGGACTACATTCGCCACATAATATACTTGCCGCTTAAAACAAATGTCATTTAATTTTAACCTTCTAACTTTTCTTACAGTGTTACCAAAAAAAAAAAAACTTGCATTTTACATGCTTGTGCAATTGTACATACAATCACGTGGGCATTGTGCAAAAATTACTCCAGTAATGCCTAACCTATAGTTATATCATTAAAAATAATATAATAAATAAATAAATATCCAACATAGGCCCACATGGTTAACACACTGGTCCTCCTCAGCTCCTCGCCTCCTCCTGCCGCTTCGAACTTTCAAGGAATCATGTTAGCACTAAAATATTCCAATTTAGTTGGCTGATGTCTTTCCCCCCTCACAGCCACAAAATAAAAGAATAAAAAAAAGAAAAATTCTTTCCCACATGCTTAGTAATCCCACATGTTTAATTATTTTTTGAGGAAATAAGTCTAGAAGATAGCATGGTGTCTACGCCAGTCGTCGAGTAAGGAGAAATCATTGTCTCACCTTTTATGAAAGTCGGAAGTTTCACACCTATTGATGCTTCTGTGCATGTTTCCATTGACCCACATAGGGGTATCAATTGGTCAGGTCAGGCCGGTCTTGATCGGGCCTATACCCTTGCATCTTGATATGTCTATTTAAGGAATGAATCGGTCTCGATCAATCTCATATCGGGTACCAAGCTTTAATTGGGCTTTCCCTAATCGGTCTATAATCGGGCCTTACATTGGATAATGTACCAAAAAAAATCTTAAATGGTCTTTAAATGTCTTTAAAAAAAATTAATATATTTTATTAATTGATTAACAACTTAGAAAAAGATATTACACTTGATTACTGATAAAAATATTAATATATACCCTATTCTATAAAATAAAAAAAAATAAAAAAAAAATAAAAAACCAAAATATACATATAAACTATTGGGCCAAGTTGGGCTTGTAAATGGGTCAGGCCGATCAGGTACCCATCGGTCTTACCCCTTGCACGAAGTACTACCTATTCATAAACGGCTCAGGCCTAAACCCAACACATTTAATAATTGGTTGGAGCCAGGCTGGTCTTTAAACAGTCAAGCCGGATCAGCCCAATTGGTGCGGGCTTGGGACTCACACACCTAAACCCACGTATTGTTGTAGGGACCACACTACCCTTAAGGGAACCTTCACCTTTTTTTTTTATTATTATTAGAGGAAATTACACTCCCCTCCCCTGTATGTTTCAAGTATTACACTTAGACCTCCTACGAAGTTTGAAATTACAACCGCACCCTATGTTGTTAACTCTATTAGAAATTCATGTTAAATGACTCATTTACCCCCTTCCCCTTTCTTTGAAAAAGACTCTCTTGATTAGAGCTGATTGAGGGTTCGTCAATTTGGATTTGTTGGAGCCGGTGGAGGGAGAGGGGTGTCTGACTCCGATCTTCGATCGACTCCAATCTCCGATTGACTCCGATCTCCAAAGTTTCTTCGATCAAACCCAACAATCCACACCACCCTCACTCCCTCAAAGATCACAAAAGAAAGAGGAAAGAGAACATCTTTGAAAGACAACCTTCTTTCGCTACTCTTGTTGCATCATTTCACAATCTCCAAACCCAACCAACCAAAAAGACTAATATTAGCTCCTGTTTCTGCTGAGAAGCAATCAAACAACTCAAAAAACCCAGGTACCAGTCGTCGCTAAAATCAACCACATTTCCCCCACCTACCCCTGCTCCGGATCACAAGCCCAAAATCTCTCCTCACTCTCTTGCAAATCTTGATACAACATAGAAAACGGATCAAATCCCTCATGCACTCCTCCGCTGATGATTCCTTACAAACCCTAAGAACCTCAAGAACAAACGCAAAGACGAAGATTATAGATCGTCCAACCTCAACCTCAAGAACTTCTACGTCGCAAAACCGTTTCTTCCAGAACTCAACCGAAGCATATATACAATAAAAATAATATATTAAAACAATAAATAACAAGCTATAATAGTCTTTTTTCAGACTCTCCTTCACGCAGGATTCATGCCAATACAAGTTTCAGTTGAGATCTGACGAACCCTATATGCTTTCGATTCAAACAAATACCTAACTCTCTCAAAGCCCTAAGACTTCGATTGTGTTTGATTAAATCTCCCAAAGCCCTAATTCTCCCAAATCTGTGATTTATACTAACCTTAGACTTCGATCTTCATCGATTAACAACTCCGATCTTCAATGAGATGTAATATCTTCAATAGCGAACGAGATGAACCACTGTCAATCGCCAAAACTTCAGAGATGAAACATCTTCAATTTCAGAAGTTCAGAATTCGTGGAGGAATGAAGAGGAAGAGTTCAAAAACCATCGTTCTTCTCAAGGAAGAAGACGGTAATAAGTTGGGGGTATTTTGGGATTTATGAAAAAAGTGTAATACAGTTAACAGTGCCTCACTCTCGATTAGGGTACGGTTGATAGAATCTAGAACTTACGAGAGAGGAGAGTGCAATTTCAAACTTCATAGGGGAGGGTTATGTAATACTTGAAACATATAGAGGAGGGGAGTGTAATTTTCTATTATTATTATTATTATTATTATTATTATTATTATTATTATTATTATTATTATTAGTATTATTAGTATTATTATTATTATCATCATCAGATCACATGTTAAATTAGTGTATATAGTTGGGTCATGCAATTATTATCACATGGGCAGACCCTTCCACGTTTCCCACCTTCCCCATAGGCTGTGGTAGGCGATCAGAGTTATTAAATTCGCCGAATTATTTGCGAATAATTCGCGCGAACAGAATTTTTCTGAATTAAACGAAAAATTCTTACCGAATCCGAATTATAAATAAAATTCTTTAAAAATCGCGCCTTTTCTAATTAGATTTAAAATCGCGATTATATCGGACCGAACCGTTTTAAACCGAACAATTCGGTTCAAACACACTTTATTAAAAAAAAAAACGAATTACAAAAGCCAAAAAGAGGGTTTCTGAACTTTCGTTTCTTTCTGTTTCTTCCCCCAAACCCTCATCCTCTCCATCTCCGAGACTCCGACCGGCGACTCTGTCAGTCACTTGATGTCTCTTCCAATCCATGTCTCCGGTGACTTCGTGAGTTCGAGGGTAGGTGACTCGTGAGTTGAGAGTTGAGACCCTCTAGTTTCTCCAGCTTCCACTGCCCAACCAGGAAATCCAGAATGTCTGCGTAGTCACCACTCACCAGCCGTGTAAACGCCGACCCTCTGTGCGACAGCGGCGAAATTATCGAATAGATTGGGATCTTGGCCGTCATACAGCCTTACTCGCCCTACTGGTGGGGATTAACAGTGGGTGGACTTTTGGCCACCGGCGCCCACGGCAGCTCCTTGTGGGGGAAGGGAAGTGTTGTCCATGACTATGTCGTCGGACTTCGAATCGTCACCCCCGCGGGACCTAATGACAACTACGCTAAGCTCCGAGTAATCGATACTACTCAACCTGATGATCTTAGTGCCACACAAGTGTCCTTCGGAGTACTTGGTGTCATCTCTCAGGTGAGCCGTGAGCATTGCAAAATTATAAGTCTTTGTTTGGGTACCAATATTGAGTTTTTTTGTTTGTTTTTTCAACGAGTAGATGATACAGAATTTTTCTGCAGAACTTAACGTCACTGTAGCATTTGTTCATCATTCCCTGCCTCGTGAGGTCAGGGAGACAGGGACTCAGGGCCAGGGTGCGGCGGCCGACGGGTGCCGAATTGCGTTCTTTGAAAAATTCTGAACATTTTTCCTTCGAGAGGACTGGTTAGTGCTGAACCTATTATCCCAACTTTACTGTTGTTTGCACCTGTTGTTTTGAACCTGTTGTTTCTTCTATTGAAAGATGGCAGTAGAAATCTCTGTCTGTTTACTGTTGTTTCTTCTATTGAAAGATGGCAGTAAATGCAAGATAATTTACTGTTATTTGCACCTGTTGCACTTCTCTCTATTTGCATTCTTGTGCTTTCCCTTTGCCAGTACAAACTGGGTGAATCTAGTAATATCTCCATGCCATTGTACAAAAAATAGGGGCAGATTGAATGTGGCATAGGGGTTGGGTCTACTATTTTGACAGCTTTGGGTTGGAAAATTAAAGGAAAGAATGCAATTTTGAGTGAAGAGTTGTTTGATGCTTATTTTTCTCTGTTGATTGTATTGTACCTTTGGTCATGCATGGTAAAAGGCTATGCATGTTAGTGGGACTTGAAAACTTGATTCTTTAATTATTCAGAGGCTATTTGCTTATGTAATGTAGTTATTAATATCAGATGTATTTGTTTGTTTATATGAAATGATTTATGTTGTTTTTTTTTTTTGTGTTTCAACTTTTAACAAATAGGAAAAATGGGAAGACAAAAAGAAAATTTTTGGCAACATGCTGAGCAACTTGATAGTTCACATTTCAAATGCAAATTTTGTGAAAAACAAGTTTATGGAGGGGTCACTCGACTCAAGTATCATTTAGCTAAGGTTAGTGGTCATGATGTTGCCTCTTGTGAGAAAGTATCAGATGATGTCCAAGCAGAAGCTCTTCTTGCTATTAATTCTGAATCAAGTAGCAAAAAGCGGAAGAGTTGTACCAGTGGTGAGAGTATAGTTGGTTCTTCTCCTTTAGCTATAACTAGTCAAAGGCAGTCCACAATGGAGGAAATGATCCCTAAGATGGACAAATCAACTTGGGAGAAATCTCTTCGTGATCTTTTTATTAAAAATAACATTTCTTTCAATGTTGTTCAATCGGATGCTTTCATCAATTTTGTGAAGTGCACAGCCCGTTATGGTCCTAGTGTTCCTATTCCAAGTTATGGAACCCTTCGTGGAAGAATAATTCCTGAAGCAAGAAAGGACCTTGAAAAATATGCTGAAGAAGTAAAATTTTCTTGGAAGCAAACTGGTTGTACATTCATGTCTGATTCATGGACTGACTTGAAGAAGCGGTCTTTTCTTAATGTGATTGCTTATTCCCCAGGTGGTGCTCTCTTTTTGAAGTCAGAGGAGTGTTCTCATGCTAAATTGACTGCTTTTTATATATTTGATATTCTTGAGAAAGAGATTGAAAGTATTGGCCCAAATTTAGTGGTTCAGCTAATTTCAGACAATGCATCCAATTATTCAAGTGCACTTGATATGCTTACTGGAAAGTATCGTTGGTTGTTTAAGACTCGATGTGCAGCCCATGGTATCAATCTAATGTTGAAGGATATCTATGAAAAGGTTTTTTGGGTTCAAGAAATTTTTGATGAGGCGAAAAGAATTATTGACTACTTGTACAAGTCAATAATTGTCTTACAGTTGATGAGGAGTTTCACAAACAAGGATCTAAAATATCCTTGCAAAACTAGATTTGCTTCAAACATTTTAATGCTTTAGTCAATTGTTGAAGTGGAAGAGAAGCTTAGACTCCTAGTTGCATCAGCTGAGTGGAGGAGTCTAAGAAATTCGAGATCTTTAGAAGCAGAACAAGTAGTGGACACCATTCAAAGGGAGTCGTTTTGGAATGATTCAAAAGAGATTTTGAGATTTATGGAACCAATCATTCGAGTTCTCCGTTTGGTTGATGGTGATGGAGCTACATCAGGGTATTTGTATGAAGCAATGGAAAGAGCAAGAGAGGTATTGGAGAAGCATTATGAGGAAAACCACCGGTATGACCAAATTTTGAAAATCTTTGATAAGAGAAGAGATGAAAATATTTTGGGAATCATTCACTATGCAGCTGCTGTTTTCAACCCCACTTATTTTTTTAGTGAAAGATTCAAAAAGATTCCTCAAATGAAAGATGCAACAGATTTCATTGGTGAAACAGTGGTTCCACAAGATGAGAGGAGAGAATATTATGGACAGCTGGCAGTATACCACATGAAGTCTAGCACTCTTTTTACTCCCAGTGCCAAGATGATGATGGAAACTAGTCATCCTCGTAAGTGTAATAATTATTTTCTTTTTAAAATTTTTAGTTTATTGTTTCTTATGTAAAGATTACTTGTCTTTTAAAATTGTTTATTTATATATATATATTTTTTTTGCCAGTGACAAGGGTTTGGTGGCATATACAAGGTGATGCTATTCCTATATTACAGAAGTATGCCATTCGAATATTGAGCCAACCATGTAGTTCTTCAGCTTGTGAGAGAAATTGGAGTGCCTGGGATGCAGCACAAACCAAAAGGAGGAATAGATTGTCAGCAACAATGTTAGATGATTTAGTCTATGTGAGAATGAATTCATTGATGATGGAAAAAAGGGGTGAACTTGAACAGAAAAACATATTACCCATTAATCTTGACAATATTAGTGTCAATGATTTTGATCAGCGCATTGAGGACGTTGATAAAGAGTTAGAGAGATTGTTGGATGATATGGATGATAGCATTGCTGAAGACTTGATATTTGGTGCAAGTGCTAGTTTTACTGAGAGCGAGACTCAACCCCCAGATAGTATATAATAATTTAGTTGAGTACTTAAGTTATGGTGATGTAATAACTATTGTTATGCTTTTGTGGATGTTTTGCTTTATTTAGAATAGCTTTTCCTTTTAAGCATGAATGATGGAATTATGTGAGTCATGGACTCATGAATTGAATGAAGTCATTTTGAACTTTTACGTCCCTACAGGATAATTGGTAGAAGCATTAAAACATGCATTAGAAATTGAATTACTGTAACCATTGCTTTCATCACTCAATGACAACTTTTTTCTAGTTTTTTTACTGTATTGTATATTTGAACTACAATAATTTTCTCTTCTTAGGTGTACATATCAAGTTAATTACTTAATAAATAAAATAGATACAATAAATTATAAAAAATAACATCCGAATTTTTTGCCCGACTTTTATTTTGGTACTCGAATAATTCTCGAATCCGAATCCGAATCCGATTTTTATTTTGTCCGCTTTTTTGACCGCTTTTTTGACCGAACCCTTAAATTAACCAAACGAATTATTCCGAATTATTCTTCGGCCGAATAATTCCCGAATCCGAATTTGCTAACTATGGTCAGAGCTGCTTCTCATAAGCTTTCCATAAGGCTCTAAAACTCTTGCAAAGATGGGATTAGCATATGGCTTATCATATGATGTCTCTTTTATCATATTTACACGTTGAATATATGAAATTTTTTATTAATGAATTAATTCAATGTTAGAATCACTTAACCACTGTTATATTAAAGTTGTGCTTGGTATGTGTTGAGATTGGAAATCGTCCTAGGCTTCCTTCGTGCTCTGTAAAGATGAATAAACACAAGAGAGTGAGCTCCAGGCTGATCCAGCGGGGGACTCTCTGATGCCTAAGTTAGACATCTGTGGAAACAAATAATTCTAGTAGGAATAGAAAAAAATTAGTCCTTTAGAAAGGGATTTTACCTAAGTTTTTTATAGCTGGAGATGGCTGCTTTCCTTAGAGAGTCCTGATTTGGTAGTTGTCCATTAAAAGTAGGAGTCTAGATCTGGCAAGAGTTGTAGTAGGAAAGTGAATGTGGAGATCATTTCTGTTATGGGAGTTTTCCATATTGACCATATCTCAGGGAATATGCAAGATTTCCTTCCTTTGTGGGAAGATTCTTTGTTTCAAGGACGTCCTGCTTGGATTCACTCTGTGTCTCATGATACGCAAGCTAGGCTCATCAACTTCCCTTTTGGGGTGATACTTCTTAACGGTGTTGTCTAGTCTTGGACCGATCAGCAGAGGGTAGATGGTGTAATTTCCTGGTTGCTCATTCCGAGACGCAAATAGCCCATTGCCTGACGGTTTGACCTTCTCGTTGTATAAACCCCTTGCATGTGGGGCTTCCCTTGGTTCTGACTTGGCCGTTCGGCTCCTAGGATTTGGATGACGCCATTGGTTTATCGGATCCTACCTTGGATGCTAGCTTAAGTTAGGTGGACTATGGTCAGTTTTGCCAAGTCGTTCGGCTACTCCCGCATCTCAGGGCCACTCGACAAGCACTAAGTCGTATTAATTTCAGCCATAACAATATGCATTCTCATAACGGATTCTGACTCTAGTACGCATTCTGAAATGGAAAAAAAAAATAGTTGTTTGGTATAAATTCTCATAGAGAATGGGCCTTGTTCTGGAATGCGCCAAAAAGGCCCATTCCATATTCTCATTCTTATAAGATCGTGCTTTTGAGTATTGAAGACTGAACCTACTGCTCCTCTGTCTCTATTGTGCCCTACTCACGGGAGTCATAGTTGGATCTAAGGAGGAAGAAGAGGAATATTGAAAACTGAACCTGCTGCTTGATGAGCACATTTATGTGTGAAATCTAGGGTAGTAAAACATGCATTTTACATATTTAGAATGGAGCTACCTTGGGTTTTACTCTCTTTTTGCAGGTTTTATATTTTCAAGGCCTTAAGGACTATCGGACGCTATATCTTCAATTTTACACGTAAAGAGGTCCTATTTCTTTCCATGGTTGCGAAGAGGACGAAATTCTGAGCAAGATGGACGTGTTCAATTAAAAGTACACATTCGTTTGGTCACCCATACAAATGATTATTCTTTTTCAGGTCAGAAAAAGAATAATGGATCAGAACTGAACCGAGATGCAGAACCAGCCCGTTTGCAATTGTCCCAGAGGTACAAGGAATACTCCAAATGCCAACAAGGATCGATGGACCATATCCTTAAGTGATTAAAGATTTGTTTTGGTAACAACAACTACCTAACTTAGTTGGTGAGCTATGGTGTACAAAATTCCCTTGCTCACCAAGAGGTCTCAAGTTCGAATCTCATGGTTGTTTTTTTTAGAGAATTTGTTGAAGATTTCTTGCTTTTCACTCACTTAAAGCACTAAGGGCATGGAGGGGATTTCCACATCAAATTAGAAGCAAGCAAAATCGTGGAAGCAAGAAGAGAAGAAAAAGAAAAAAAAAAAAGGAAAGCAAAATCGTGGAAGCAAGAAGAGAAGAAAAAAAAGGGAGAACCAAAGATTGTCCAAATCTTCTCTCTCCTCCACATCATCACCAAAGATTGTCCAAATCACACAAAGGAAGAAAAAAAAATCGTCCCTAGGAGAGAGAAAAAAAAGAAGAAAAATAAATTAGAAAAAAAAAGGAAAGAAAATAAGCAAAAAATTATAGGAAATTTCTCAAAATTTATTTCTCTCTTCTCTCTCATCCATCTTAGCACTTTTGGACTCAAAAGATCTCACAATCAATTGTGGGTTTCTCTATTTTAGGAAAGAGAAAATTGTTACCCTACCTCTCCATTCCCTATAAATACAACTCATGTAAGAGGAGGAGACACAATTCATTCTTCTTCTAGTTTTTTTTTTAGTTGCTCTCTCTCTCCCTCTCTCACTCTTTGGTTTTAGTTCTTCTCTATTTTTGTTTTAATCACTTTTGCAATAGTTTTTTTTATGTCAATTAATGGAAGCACTCTTTTATTTTTATTCAGTTCTTTTTATGTTTATAATTTATGCAATTGAGTTGTAATTTTTTAAGTTATAGTTCTAGGCTTAGATCTATGTGACAAGATCACGAGCCGTGGAGCAATTTTTTTTCAAGTTCAAGCATTGATTCAAGTAAGTAGGCTCCTTCAGTAGTCTTCTCTCCCCCCTCTCATTCCCTCTTCTGACTACCCTTTCTTTCTTAATTTAGGATTTTTATTTTCAGTCGTTACAATATGTTATCCCTTTCCCCCAAGGTTCATGGCTAGTGTATGTGTTGGCTTTGCCCCTCCTAGCCATAGAACCATCAATTTATTGTTTTTATTTTAATTGTCTCCCTTTTCCTAAAGCCAAGTAGAGTAACCCTTGTAAGAGTGACTCTCTGGTCAAGTAGGGAAGCTCATATTATGATGCATCCCTCGGGCTAAGTAGAAAAACCTACTTGTGAGTCTCTCTCTAGCTTTATCCGCTTTCTTTTACTTTATTTTTATTTCAGCATTTTTTCTCCGTTATTTATTTATTTTTTTATTTGCGTGGGTTGTTTATTTTCAGTTATTTATTTATTTTTAATTGCGTGGTTTGCGTCTTTAAATTCTTAGATGACGAATGGTTAGGACATTATTTTTAGGACGGTAATTAGAATTAGATCACAACCATTAATCAGTTCACTTTCGCATTATTAAAAGAAATAAAAAATAAAGTGGCTGCTCTCCCTGTGTTCGACCCGTAGCTACACTGATCCGTACGCTTGCGGTTACATTTTAAATCTCAAACAAGTTTTTGGCGCCGTTGCCGGGGAGACAGTTCCATGTTATTTTTCACTTTCTTTTGGTAAATCGGAGTGCTTTGTTTGCTTTGTTTTATATTTTTCCTTTTCTTTTATTGAATTCCTGAGAAGAACAACTTGCAATAATAGTTGTATCAATGGAGGTCGTCATGCCTCACAGTATGATAAAGACAGGTTTCGCCCTGTAGCAGTACCTCAGAAATTGACCTGAGCAACCCCGGATCCCTGCCGGTAAGCTCCCAAAAAAAAAAATCATCAAAAAGTTTTGCTATCCATTCTTTTGTGCTTGTCTTACTTTAGTTGTGGGAAGTTTTTCTGTTGCATGAGTGTTAAGTGGGTACGTAATACTAAGAATCGGTTAGAAAGAAGAGATCCAACAAGTAGTGACCCTATACGTTTGCTCTCTTTAAAACCCTTCAATATGGGAGACCAACAGCAAAACCCTTCACCTAAATCTCTGAAAGATAGGTTCTACCCTGCTAGAACAGCTCAACCTTCTTGTATAGTTCTACCACAAGCCCAGGGCAATAATTTTGAACTCAAATCTCAATACATCACTATGTTGCCCCACTTCCATGGGTTGACCTCTGAGGATGCATACATATTTCTAAGGGAATTTGAAGAGGTATTGTTCTAATTAAGATCCAACAGCTTTCTGATGATGTTGTTAAGCTTAGGTTTATCACTTTTACATTGAAAGACCAAGCTAAGAAGTGGTTGTATGGATTACCCACAAATTTCATAACCTCATGGGAACAGTTCACAGTTGTCTTCCTTAAGAAGTTTTTCCCAACTCACAAGACCAATAAGCTTAGAAGTGATATCCTTCAGTTTAGGCAAAAGCCTAGTGAGTCATTTTCCAAACTTATGGAGAGATTCAAGGATCTACTCCAAGAATGCCCTCACCATGGCCTAGACCTATGGCATTTATGTCAAATAATTTATGAGGGTATTGATTACCCAACTAAACAAATGATAGAGTCTATGTGCCCTGAGGGATTCACATCCTTTACAGATGAAGGAAAGGCATGGGAATTCTTACTTGACTTAGCTGAAAAAACCCGTGAGTGGGAATCAACCCAAGAGAGTGAAAGAACTATAGGAGGAAAAGGATATTTTGTGGATGGGATAGTAGCCAAGGAAGCCCATTTGGATAGCCTAATCAAGAGGATTGAGGCTATTGTTCCTAGAGAGCCATCATCAGTCAATTTGGTTAAGATTTGTGCTTGGTGCCAGTCCCCTGGACATGTCATAGAAGAAAGCCCTAACACCTCTGGGGGCACTTCTAATAATAGTGTTAATGCCTTATACCAGAATAATCCATATAGTAACACATACAATCCAGGATGGAGAAATCACCCAAATCTCTCTTGGAATCAGGGCAACCAAGCAGGACCTTCCAATTTTTATAATCAAGGTCAACCTGGACCCCAAAGGCCTCCCTTTACACAACAATCTTTTTCCCAAAATACTTTTCCTAGGTCAAATGTAGGACCTCAGGCGAGTTTTCCTAGGGCCCCTCTTCTATCATCTTATCAGCAACCCCCTGGGTTTACTAACACTGGAGAGGCAAGTAGAATTAGTGACTTGGAAAAAAATATGGCCCTCCTCATGACAAGCCATCAAAATCTTACGAGAGAACTTACCCAAGTTGTCTCAATTATGCGTGAGAGGGAGAAGGGAACTTTATCCAGTCAACCAGAGCCTAACCCTAGGCATCATCAACCTGTTAGTTTACAAGGACCAACTAATGCACCACTGAATATAGTACAAGGTCAGACCCAACAAGGGCCCTCTAACCAATGTAATGTTGTTTATGCCCTTAGGAGTGGTAGAGAGTACCTACAGAGCGTTCCTAAATCTTCCCCATCTATTACTCCTGTTAACTCTTCTTCAATTGAGGACACAAATGTGCCTCTTGTTCCAGGTTCGTCTAATGAACCTAAAGATTTTTCTGAAACTAAAGATGATTTGGTTGAGGAAAACAAAAATGATTCTTCTGAACAGGGGCAAATCCCTAACAGTCCTTATGTTCATCCTGTCCCATTTCCTAATCGCTTGGTAAAAAAAAAGAAGACTGCTTCCATGGACAAAATTTTAGAAGTCTTCAAAAAGGTAGAAGTAAACATCCCTCTTTTGGATGCCATATCCCAGATCCCCGCCTATGCAAAGGTACTGAAAGATTTGTGTACTCACAAACGTATCACTAGTGTGCCCAAAAAGACGTTCTTGGCAGGTAACATTAGTTCCATAATTACTCAGCCCATAGCAGCCAAGTATAAGGATCCAGGGAGCCCTACCATATCTTGTGTCATAGGCAACACCTATATTGAGCATGCCTTACTTGACCTTGGCGCAAGTGTAAATCTTTTACCTTACCATGTGTACAAGCAACTAGGATTAGGAGAATTGAAAGCAACTGGAACTACTCTTCAATTGGCAGATAGGTCTGTTAAGATTCCTAAAGGGATGGTTGAGGATGTCTTACTAAAGGTGGGGGAATTTATTTTCCCTGTTGATTTCATTGTGTTAGATACTAAGCCCTTCTTAACCAAGGATGAGATCCCAATAATTCTAGGAAGACCATTCTTGGCTACCAGTAATGCATTAATCAATTGCCGGAATGGTTTCCTAAGATTATCTTTTGATAACCAAACTGTTGAGTTTAACATGTTTAGGATTGGCAAGCAACCACATATGGAAGAAGAGATCAATATGCTTGAGGATTTTTTAGATTTTTCTGATGATTTAGTTACCAACTTTGATAGTGATTTTGATTCAGAATTCCAAGAGTGTATTGATGAGTTGGATGATGATAGTGAAAATTTCTTTTCTGAAGTCTTGAGTCTTCACACACTTGTGGAGCCCTTAGAACCCCTTTCCAATTCCATTCCCAAACCTTCCATAGTTGAGCCCCCTAAGCTAGATCTTAAGGAGTTGCCATCTAATTTAAGATATGCTTTCCTAGGGCCTGACCAAACTCTTCCTGTAATAATTTCTTCAAATTTGACTTCTAACCAGGAAGTGGAGTTACTTAAATTGTTAAAAGATAATAAGGAAGCCCTAGGTTGGACCATGGCTGATATCAAAGGTATAAGCCCTTCCATTGTGCAACATCATATACATCTTATGGAGGATTCCAAACCATCCACGGAACCCCAAAGAAGAGCTAACCCAGTGATGATGGAAGCTATGAAGAAAGAGATCCTAAAGTGCTTGGATCATGGAATAATTTATCCTATTTCTGACAGCCAATGGGTAAGCCCAGTTCACGTAGTGCCTAAGAAGTCTGGTGTGACTGTAGTTCCTAATACCAATAATGAGTTGATCCCTACCCGTGTCCAAACAGGATGACGTGTGTGCATTGACTACAGGAAACTTAATATGGCAACCTAGAAGGACCACTTCCCATTGCCATTCATTGATCAGATGTTAGAGAGGTTAGCTGGACATGAATACTATTGGTTTCTTGATGGATATTCTGGCTATAACCAAATGCCAATTGCTTTAGAGGACCAACATAAGACCACTTTTACATGCCCATATGGAACATTTGCTTATAAGCGTATGCCCTTTGGGCTTTGCAATGCCCCTGCTACTTTCCAACAATGCATGATGAGCATTTTTTCTGACATAATCAAAAAATTCTTAGAAGTATTTATGGATGACTTTTCAATTCATAGGAATTCCTATTCTGAATGTCTTCATCATCTTTTCCTAGTTTTGAAAAGGTGCATATCTAAGAATTTGGTTTTGAATTGGGGGAAATGCCATTTTATGGTTAAATCTGGTATTGTTTTAGGCCATGTAATATCCAAGGAGGGAATTAAGGTAGATAGAGCCAAAGTGGATTTAATTGATAATTTACCACCCCCTCAATCTATTAAGGATGGTCGGTCCTTTCTAGGGCATGCAGGCTTCTACAGAAGGTTTATTAAGAACTTTAGTCAGTTAGCCCGACCTCTCACCTCATTACTTGTCAAAGATCAGACTTTTGAGTTTTCCAAAGAGTGCCTAGAATCCTTAAAGCAACTTAAGAAGGAGTTGACCAATGCACCCATTGTTCAACCACCTGTTTGGACTGAACCTTTTGAACTGATGTGTGATGCTTCAGATTTTGCCATAGGAGCAGTTTTGGGACAAAGGATTAATAAGTTGCCCACTGTCATTTACTATGCTAGTAGGACCTTAAATGATGCACAACTCAATTATACAACCACTGAAAAAGAATTTTTAGCTGTTGTGTTTGCATTAGAAAAGTTTCGGTCTTACTTAGTTGGTTCACATGTGGTAGTGTATACTAATCATTCTACCCTCAGATACCTAGTTCAGAAGAAGGATGCCAAAGCCCGTCTCATTAGGTGGGTTTTACTTTTGCAAGAGTTTGATTTAGAAATTAGGGATAAGAAAGGAGTTGAAAACCTAGTTGCAGACCATTTATCCCGGGTTCCCAATTCCTTGACTGTTGATTCTCCAGTCAACGAGAACTTTCCAGATGAACAATTATTTGCAATGTCTAGTGAACCATGGTTTGCTGACATTGTCAACTTCTTAGTTTCAGGTGTGACTCCGGATCACTGGTCCACCCAAGATAAGTATAGGTTTCATTCCCAAGTTAAGCACTTTTTCTGGGATGATCCTTATTTGTTTAAGATATGTCCGGATCAGATTATCCGACGATGTGTTCCTGATCATGAGCAACATTCTATTCTCTCTTTTTGTCATGATCATGCATGTGGTGGACACTTTGGACCTAAGAAGACTGCAGCAAAGGTTCTCCAATGCGGATTTTATTGGCCCACTCTTTTTAGAGATGCTTTTCATTTTTGCAAGGCTTGCCCTGCCTGCCAGTCTTTTGGCCGTATCAATAAAAGGAACATGATGCCCCTCAATCCTATTTTGGTAGTTGAGATCTTTGATGTATGGGGCATCGATTTTATGGGACCATTCCCTAATTCTTTTGGGAATTTGTACATACTTTTGGCCGTTGATTATGTTTCTAAATGGATAGAGGCCATACCTTGTAAATCTAATGATCACAAAGTGGTGGTCCAGTTTCTCAAAGAGAACATTTTTTCCCGCTTTGGTGCACCACGTGCAATAATTAGTGATAGGGGTACTCATTTTTGTAATCAGCCTTTTGAAACCCTAATGAAAAAGTATGGGATCACCCATAAGTTATCTACCCCTTATCACCCCCAAACTAGTGGC